>NW_020188969.1:968432-974647 GCF_900000015.1 Plasmopara halstedii
CACGTGGGACGTCTTGTGGGTCGTTGTCGTCAACAGGGTCTAACCCGATATCTTGTGAAGTGGCGAAGACACCCAAAAGCCGAGCACTCGTGGAAGTTTGAGGTGCCACTTCGGCAAGACGGCCCAGACGTCTTGGATATGATCAATAGGATTATGACGCTTCGCGTCATTGTGCGTCCCGTCCCGCGCTTCTCGGCAAAGGGAAGCTGGAGGGCCATGGGCCGAGCTCAGGCTATGTTTCTGAGTTACTGTGGTCGTAGACTCACCCGTGTGAGAAATCACTGAGCTCGCGGGAGCGTGAGGAAAAATACCATTTGTTGCAGAGCGACAATATACAGGAAGACGGGGTTGCGCCTTGATTTTGGCAAACTTAAATCGAAGATGGCGCTCTATGCGAACATTAGTTTCCTTGCGGCTTCGCTTGAAGGTAGACAGCGTGGAAAGTCTCCGGTGCTGCTGCACCCGTCGCTCATAGAGCTCCTCATCATCTGCAGCGGTTTCTCCAGGGGCGAGCACCACATGAATGGTCTGCATTGCGGGTACAGCTGCGTCTCCTTTAATCTTAAAGTCGAGCGCACCGATCCATTGAAATTTCTTGGAGTATCAAAAGCGAGCTCGGAGAGCTTTCCGCTGGTCAAGCTCAGTCTGTGGGGCTGTCTACGTAGACACCTAACGATCGAGTGATCGCGGTTTTCGCTTCAGTAGCGGGATCCGCCGAGCGGAAGCCGTATGATTCCACACGACGGTCTAGAGCCGAACGTGGATACGAGCAGGAGAGCGCCCTGTAGGCAGCCTCCAACTGCTGCTCCTGTCGACTCATAGTCGACCTCCTCTAAGTCTGCGACGGAATCCTCGTCGGTGTGCGGCGCTCGGTTGCCGAGGGCTTGGAGATGTGCTTCTTGTGAAGCTGCAGATGTACTGCCCAAAGATGCACCCTCTGCAGAAGAAGCAAGACTTTGCCTGCGGGCGCCATCGATACCAGTTAGGCTGGGTGTGTATCGTGTCATAAACATAGGGCTTATTGAGCGGAATGTTCGAAGATGTCCTAGGGTCGTAACGGTGTCGCAGACACGGAAGCCTCGTAAGAGGCGACAGAGCTATGTGAATTGTGGGTACTAATAATTTTGATGGGGGAGGATGTAACGTGATTACACGTAACTAGGGTGTTACGGAGTTACACGTAACTAGGGTGCTACGGAGTTACACGTAACTAGGGTGCTACGGAGTTACACGTACCCTTGTATGAAAGGATGGGTCACAGAGCGTACATAGGTGTGGATTATACAAGTTGGTGTAATTACACAATAGTGTGGCTACACCGAAACTAGAAGCCACTATGTGGCAGGATTACCAGTATTAATGCATATTAAGTAGGTTTGACTATATTAAATAAGTTTTAGTATATTAAATAGAAAAACCTAAGGTTTTAAATGTTGGCGGCTTTGCCGCAACAAAAACAATTAACTTCAGTTTCAATTTCGAACGGAATAGCCTCTTTACCTTGGTTAGGGATTTCAGTACTCATGGAGGCAGCGGATTGCGATTCCCTACACTCGTACTAGTTCTTGTAAAGAACGTTAGGTGGGTGACCTTAGCTAAGCTTGCTCTTAGCAATGAGCTACGGCAGCCCCGCTGCACGTGAGCTTCGTACCAGTATGGCAAGTGGACCACTTCCAGAAGCAGTGATATTCACCGTGTTTATGGAGGGACTTACTTATGGTCTTCCTTAGACTAAGTTCTTCGCGAGGGCCCGACGACTCTGAAAAATGCAGTAATAATTGCATTTCGTGGTAACTACTGTCAACGTCAAGCACGTGGGCAATCGGTCAATCTGATGGAAGCAGTGGCTGCGACTTCTGAAAATCCAGTGCGGTTACTGTCCCATAGGCAGCAAATTTGCTGTTATGGACGTCATTTCGTCACATCCGCCGTTATTGTCCACCTGCGGGACAAATCTCGCAATATGGGTCTCGCTTTAGGTTCCGAGCCATGTGGTACGAGGCGTTCGGAAAATTCCGGCACTCAATAGACGCAGGGCGGTCTATTGGGGCAGTTATAAGCGCTTGTTGTGTGTTATAAGTACTACTTTTTAGGGTTTAGCATTCGAAGGATCGTTGTCCCACGCTAGCGACACGAGTCGGAGTGGTCTCCTTGTGGTCACAGCGAGTGTGAAGGGTTACGGTCGTCCGTTTAAGGTCTTAATTACATCTGGCGCGTCGCGTAAGTATGCGTGGAAGTAAAGATAATTTAGTGTTTTTGGATGCACTGAATAGAAGCAGTGACTTTATCTCAGTAAAGTTGGCCAATGGTGCGGTGGTAACCGCGAAAAATACTATGGTTGACCTTCAACTGAAATTTGCAGACCTCAAAGTTTTCAAAGCCCTCGAGATGAACAAACGGTATGACTTGATTTCGGTACACCGTCGTTTGAGAAACATGAGCTATTATCTGATTGACGATCGAATACGATTGGGAGTAGCTCTCCCGGCGTAGGTGAATCTCTCGAGAGTAATGAACCCACATTTACTTCGCTCTAGAAAAAGCATTCAAGCGCTTGGCTCATATGTTGCTGGAAATTATTAACACTTTACTGATGTACGTCATGCAATTGACATTCATCAGGTTAGAGGAGATGTGGAGTCGTATGAAGTGGACAGGGTGGTCACTCAGGACGTGTGTAGATAAAACAAGTGGTAACCGGAACTGGCTACTTCAACGTTAATGAACGTTGGTGGGCGTTGCAATTAGTCTGCTGGAAAGAATCTGTGAGGGTTAGATGCCGGTTGTTGCCCCCCCCTCTAGACGAAACAATGTTGTCGACATGGGTGTAATGGAAAGACAATGGAATCGATTGTGGCTGGATTTTCCAATACTCCCACTATTGTAGTGATTGAGTCGGATTGTGGATCAGTGGGTACCCCATCCGTTGTTTTGTTGAGCACACACATGCGAAGGAATCAACAAAATTTTTAAATTGCGGTATTGATACTACCGCTCTGGATGCGGTTGAGCCCGCGGACGATTTGATATGGAAATATAGCATTCGAATGTGCTGGTTCACATATTGTGGATGCAACGACTGGTTGTGATGTTACTATTGGGCGTACCATTTCCGCGTAGTCACGCAAAAAGCGATGCAGGTTATTAAACAGATCACTCTGATTCCTCAAATACTTTTGACGTCGCGGCGCTTAGACCCCACACAGCTTATGTGCGTAACCCAATGGTTGGTGGCGTATCTTTCACACCTATAACAAGTTGAATGCGCAGTCGATCTCCACGCAAACGCCGATCCGCGTAAGAATTTTATCATCCGCCGTATGTCCGGCTGTACACAGTTTAATGGACTTGATTTGGTCGATGGATATTACCAAATCTTGATGAGCGAGGGGGACGTACCTTCGCGTACACCGTCCGGTATGTCATTTGCAGTTCCAGAAAGAATGCGTGATCATTCACCGCGAGCGAATCTTGCAAACTGTATTCTCGGTGCTAACAAAATACCGGTCCTCGGTTGTTATGTTGATGGACACAGTGTTCGTGCAGACCCTGGGATGGTCAAAGCAATCATGGAGTGATAAGCGCCGCGAAGTCAAAAGTATTTGATGAATCAGAGTGATTTGCTCAAAAATCTGCATCGCTTTTTGCGTGACTACGCGAAAATGGTACGCCCACTATAATATTTGCTGAAGAAGGACGTACCATGAGAGTGGTCATCCACTTATGAAGAAGTATTTTCTCAAATAAAGACAAGCTTGATGGATGCAAGATAACTTGCTTTACTAAATGATACGAAGCGGTATATCGTGGTGTGTGACGCTTTTGAGTTTGCAATCGATTGTGTATTATTGCAATAGAGTTCAAAAGGACACGATCGTGACGTGCCGTTTCAATCGCGACAGCTGAAGCCAGCAGAAGAAAACTAATCTGTTCACGACAAGATGCTCTTGGAAATGAAATATGCTCTGGTGAACTTTCGTGTACACCTCTTGGATTAAATTCCGCTTATTGTCTACACGGATCACGCAAGCTTGTGTTATGCAGTTCAGTCGCCTCACTTGTTAAAGCCAACGCCTCGCTAGTTGTCATATTTTGTAATATACAGCTTCACCGTCCCGTACAAGCCGAGAAACTGTATGTGCTGGCAGACGCACTGTCACGTCGTGTTGATTATAAGCCAGCTCATATCAGTATATCAAAATATCAAAAGCGATGTATTTGAAATGATACGTCGAGCGCATGTTGTGGAATCATCAGAGCACTGTCATAGAGCGATAAAGAATTACATGACATGCTTCCTGGTCGCTTGAAATCAAGGTTGCATCGTTATGCATAGAAGGATAGCCTCCTTTACTATGAAGCTTCACATGACGACGAGCTACGGATTGTGGTTCCCCACAACAATAATTTGAAGCACAAGATAGCGTACAAAGCACCGGGTATGCTAATGGCCGGTCATTATGACCGTTAGAAGATATTTCAGTCTTTGATTGCTCAATTTGAGTTGCCCCTCATGTACAGGTGAGTGGCACGATTCGTGAAGACATGCGGTGTCTGTCAGCGCGTGAGGAGCGCGCGGCACACGCAAATGTCACTGCAGAGTTTTCTTGTTTCAGCTGACTGTTGTAAGCAAATCGCTCTCGACTTTATTTACGACTTCTTCGAGAGTACTGATGGACACAATGGGGTACTCGCTTTTCTCGACAGAATCAGCAAGATGGCTCGCATCGCTCCGTGTAGCAATTTCATCAATGCCCATGGTTTGGCCAAATTATTCATTGATCACGTTTTTTGCAATCATGGGTTGCCAGAAGCCCTCGTCTTTGACCATGACACACGATTCCTGAGTGGCTTATGGAAAGAATCGTTTTGAAATCATAATTTTTGCTTGGATCTGTACACCCCGAGACCGACGGGCAACCAGAGCAGCCAACCCAGCGGTCGGTGATGGGTCGAGAAATTATGTTCGGAAATTTATCGGAACGGAGTATGTTGTTACCATTGGTAGAGTTTGCTATCAACTATTCGGCTCATCTTTCCTCTGAATCAACGTTATTTTTTATAATGGCTTGTAACGCCCGATAGTACCGCATTATGGAATGGGTGGTGTCTCTGATCTTTTGGGGGGGGGCGGCAAATCGTTGCCTCCCAAATTGATACAATCAATGATTCAAATGTAAAGCGCAAGTATATGGACGCCCTGGACTCATATACCATGAGTTGTGTGAATATAATCACATGAATGCGAGACGCAATGACGGGTGCGCAAGATCTGCAAAAGGAATACGCAGAAAGATGAGGGCGTCAGGCAAAATGTTTTTATTGTTGGGGAGTATATACTACTTAGTACTAAAAGCCTATCAGATGATACAGTCTCAAGCTTGGGAAGCTCAAAGCTGTTGCCTTGCTAATAAGTCTCACAAAAACCTTACGCATTGCAGACTTTCAAACGGGAACCCTCGCAATTTGATCCAAGACCAGCTCATTAGAAATGAGCTGGCTGTCGTCGTGAGATACAGATTAACACTCTCAGCCAAATGGAATAAACAAAAGTTCACAGCTTATTTTGAAGGGAGGAGGAGCATAAAGAGCGCTTCAACCTCGTTAAGGTCCACGCGGACAGGGAATGGCTCTGTTGTATGCTCCTCGATGAGAGAAAAGATACAGGGCTGACTGGGGACGTCACTGTGACCGTTTTTTTGATAAACTTCAGCTACCTTTATGAAGTATACCTCGAAGATCGTCGGCCACGAGGACCTCGCCTTTTAAAGTGGATCGTTGAGTCATGCGAGTACGTAAGGGAGATGACTCTCGACGCGAATTGTGCTCGAAAGAGCTGCCTTAGATTATGTACTCAAACGGAACGGCTGAATATACAATAAAATCAGTGCGATCCCAGTGTGGTACGCATTTTGGTGAGAAAGATTGTACGGGATAAATAGCGTATTGTGGTGTACGTAAATGTAACGGGGTTACATGAGAGTGACCCGTCACTCTCCCAAGGGAGCTGTGGTGTGGCACACCACATTACTAGATGGGTACATGGCTTGAGAGTCATGTAATAAGAAAACATTAAGGAACACCTATAAATATATTCAGTCTTAAAACTACCTAAATTTGGTGGTCATGTAATAGGAAAACATTAAGGAACACCTATATATATTCAGTCTTAAAACTACCTAAATTTGGTTAACGTTCCTCTGACCAAGGATCTG
>NW_020188969.1:975458-975578 GCF_900000015.1 Plasmopara halstedii
GATTTCCTGGCCAACCTAAAGGCCGAGGAGATCGCTGAGTTGGTGATCATCAAGCGAGAGAACACTCAGGAAGAGTTAAACTCCTCCTCTGTCCTGGACGAGCAAGTCCTGGACGAGATG
>NW_020188969.1:975930-976070 GCF_900000015.1 Plasmopara halstedii
TACACAGTTCCACACGTGGTCGCCCAGAACTTAATTGAAGAGGAAGGCGGGAAACACGCTTCTTGTGTGGGTAACACAGTTTCACACATGGTCGCCCAGACCTTAACTGAAGAGGAAGGCGGGAAACACGCTTCCTGTGT
>NW_020188969.1:977280-977730 GCF_900000015.1 Plasmopara halstedii
TTAATGTTGCTGGTGCATTTGACAGCCCTTGAGACATCATCAGCCACTCCCAGAGCATGCCACTGGTAGTGCTCACCGATATTAGCGAGATATCACTCGCTCTCATGAGCAATTGGTAAATACCCATCGACCAAGTCGAGTGCACTGTACTTCGTACATCCCACCATGTTGTTTTGAAGAACATCCTTCCAAGGAATCGGCGGCTGGGCCGGAACGGTGGCAGCGTTTAGCTTATTGTAAGCATGAACGATACGCCACTTGCCGTTCGGCTTCCGAACAGAAAACGTGGGTGTCGAATGGGGAGACTTGCTCTCACGTACCATCCCTGCGTCGTGCTTCGAACGGAAAAAGACGTCAATGACGTCGCACTGCTCCTTAGGCAGGAACTATTGGCGTGTTACGCAGTATTTGGTTCCCGGAACCAGGTCGATCTCATGAGGCACACCTCGG
>NW_020188969.1:977740-978303 GCF_900000015.1 Plasmopara halstedii
AAAAATCCCCTCAAAGAGACTGGAGCCCATTTTCTTGACCGTCTCTACCCCGGACATCAGTCATTCCAGTTTTCAAATGGCTGGCTCGAGGCATTCAAAAAACGCCATGGAGTTCGCCGCTTTGAGGAGAGTGGCTCCGTTGACATCGCCATGGTCAATGATGCTCTGCCTGCGATCAGGGAGACTCTCGACAAGTATGACCTGTGTGATATTTACAATATGGACGAAACAGGGATCTTTTACCGCATGCAGGTGAGTTCATTTGATAATGACATGTACTTTTTTCATGCTTAGTTTGCTAATCATACAGCATACCCTAAATAGGCGGATAATTCACTTGCGACCAAGCAGTTAAAAGGTCGCAAGCAAAACAAGGAGTGGATTACATTAATTATTTGCTGCAACGGGGATGGTTCCGACAAGCTGCCCCTGTGGATTATCGGAAAGTACAGGAATCCCCGTTGTTTCAAAAACAGCAAACCTTGGATGCACATACCGAAACAACGCCAAGGCATGGATGACCCAAGCAATTTTTGCAGAATGGCTCAAATCTTTTGATCGTC
>NW_020188969.1:978313-979378 GCF_900000015.1 Plasmopara halstedii
CAAGCGCTATCTTCAGCGCGAGAACGGAGATTTTTCCAGAAACTGCCGCAAACACCGAAGGTAATGCAATTAAACGGTGCAATTGCTCCTGGCTGTGCCTTCAGCTGGTGTTTAAGGGCAATGGTGATTTTGCTCACCATTGTTAGGAGATCCCCTGTCGATGTCTGCAAGAACTTTTTTATGTATGCGTGGGAGCCCTCCACGCGCGATGTTGAAGTATTGCCAAAATGCATGTGTTTTGATGTCCACGCATTGATGAACCGCTCTTTGTGGATTAGCCACGTGACGATAGATAGTCGAGAGCGTTCGGCTGATGCTGAAATTGAAGTGCAAAATTTCTTCCATTGCCTTTCATATTCATCAACACTGCTCGATGATATCAAGCAGTTCCACTGACTAATGAACTCGTCCCACTCCTCTCCAGAGGAAAACATTCGTTTGCATTTGGCTAGGACATTTTTGTTGATGTGCCATGTGCACAGTATGTTGGCCGAACCAGCCATCACTTCATCTAGCGCACCCATCAATGCCAGTTCCTTATCAGTGACGATAACCTTCGGGCGCGCATCAGGTGTCCAGATGGCAAGAAGCTTTGCTATGGCCCACAAGTAATCCTTCTTCTTCTCCTCCTGGGGGACACTGAAGAACTGGCTATCAAAGCTTGTCATGCCGATCACATGAAGGAGGAGAAGCCGGTACTTGTTCGTCATGTATGTACAGTCCATCAATGCGACATGATGGTAGTGCTTTGCTAGCTGAACGCTTTCTGGATGCGCAAAAAAAGCGCAGTGACGGCTCCGGTCCCGTCACAATCAACATGATAGATAAACTCGCTTTCCCGCAAGTTATCAATAAGCGCTTGTATGGGCGATCGGCCAGCAAGCATTTCTTCGCGGAGTTTTGCGCGTGCGTTGTACAACGTTCGCAAATTGGCGACGGTTTCACCGTTTCCGCCGCGCATGGTTGACAAAATGCCCAGTGGCTTAAGATGTCATGGTTTGAACCTCTCGTAAGTTGCCAGCAGTCAACCTCCGGTGGATGGAGTGTCCAGAGGGATGCAAAGAG
>NW_020188969.1:979388-980884 GCF_900000015.1 Plasmopara halstedii
TGATACTCGAGCAGCGCTCAGTGGGTTACGTGCCACTCAACGATCAGCCCGCGAGCCACGCTTGAGACTCCTGTCCGATACACCGTTGGTGTTTACCAAATCGGACATTCCAATGTCCAGCACGTTGACCGGCTCGGTCCAGTGCTCTTGCCAATCGCGCTTATGTCTCCTAGTAGAGGTGGGTTCATGACTTGCCAAAGCTCCACCAGGAGACGTGCGTGTAGCGTCCAAGGTCTTTGACCTCCAATCAATCCATGGCTCATGGTGTTCCAACCATACCGTTCCTAGGATGAGGTCAAACCTTGCATCCAAGTCCAGACTAGACTGCGTTCCACGCTATCAAAGTCAAGAAGCTTGACTCCGAGGCCAACTGGGACCTTTGGGACCGTGATACGTGTCTTCATCGCTAAGCAAAAAGTTACGATGTCACCCAACCGCGCTTTCAGCGCCTCAGAATACAGCTTGCTTCCATCCATCGTGAACAGACTGGCATAATTGCCCGACGCCCCGGAATCGATGAGGATTTCCATGGCTTCTTGAAGCCCTTTACGGTTGCCTCAATGACCAGCAAGTCCGGCTTGCATACACGTTCCGTGTTCAAGAGCACGAAGCTCTTCCGGGCTGGGCCCTGTTGACCTATGCCTCCCTGAGGCTCAACAGAACTCAGTTCTTCACCAGTAGGTCGCCCCGCGATTACTAAGTGGTGTCGTTTCCCCGCGACAAACCGAACTTGTAGGCGTTGGGGCGATGATTCGAAGAACCTTGACGCACCTTGCGCAGATGGCAACCGTTCCGCAGGTGACGGGTGCCTCCACAGACAAAACACCGTCGTGTGTTTGCGTGCTGCCCGGCAGATCGGAGCTCTTCTCCCTCGTCCTCAGCATAGCCGAGATCCATGGGGATAGGCGCTCGACGAGCTATTGGAGCGTGCATTCCAACCAAGTCGTGCTGACTTGAAATTGAATTCGGTATTCAATGCCACATTCACCACCTCTTCAAATGGGGACGGGTGCACACATGAGCCTTCCATTCTGGCCACGCCAGTGCGGCGGCTTTCCATAAACACGGTCACTGTGACCGCCTCCGGAAGGGGATCTGCTGCTATCACGGCAATGAGAGTGCGCACCTCTTGGACAAAGTCCACCAATTCCTTGTTGCCCTGTCGGGCGGCAAGGAAGCGCGATCGCACTCGATACGCCTGACTAGGCGGCGAGAACACTCGTGAGAGCTGTAATATCAGCTCCGCTCAGGAGGGAAACGCAGCTTCGACCGAAGTGCCGCACGTCAGTGCCCATTCTTGCGCTCAATCACCGAGCTTTGAGATGGCTGGCGCTACGCGCTGTTGCTTGGTCTGGAGCCAGGCGGGTGCGATGGTCATCTCGACATCTCTCACCCAGAGCAGGAGATTTTCTTCATCCTTCCCCTCAAAGACCTCAAAGCTCACCATGAGCGGCTTAGGTCGGGGGAAGTCATCCGTTACTGGCGATGGCGTCATA
>NW_020188969.1:980894-1005707 GCF_900000015.1 Plasmopara halstedii
CTATATACTGGATTTGACCCTGTCGAAAATGTCGACCCACAAAACGTTCCACGTGATAGTGGACACCACCATTCTCGTCGAGAAGAGACAGCAGCGGACGATACCGACTGGGTCGATTACCCTCCAGTGACTCGCGATGCTTTTCGAGCTCTTGAGGACAAAGTCCGTCGCGGTCGGGACTCCGCTGAGCATCATACTGGGGCCGCATAACGCTGCGAGGAAGACCTAGAGCGCTTTGATCACGGTGTGCATTGGCTGCCTCATATTGAGGACTACCGCGGTCTGTCGAATCGGCGTCTAGCCGTCCAGCAGTCGAATACGTTCCTTCGTACGACGCCATACGTCGTTGGAAACGGAGTCTGCTGCATTCCGGGCTCGGAAACAGTTGCTAGTTCAGCTTCTGGGTGTTTGAGAGCCTTTTGGTGCCACCCCGGTGCCAGCGCTCCCGCGTTCATTTGCCATAAAACACCGGATGGGTGCGCATCATTCTCAGAAAGTTTAGCGTATACGCAAGGCTCGCTTGGCCACGACCCAAAAAGGCCCAATCAACTGTCAACAGATTCCTGTCGTAAGACTGCATGTGTAGGAACGTTTTTCGCATATAATGAGACTCCGACCTCAAATGTTTCCACGTTTTTGCTGCTTCTTCCATCTGTATATTCTTTCTGCGTGTCTTGGCTTTCAGCCATCACATCGCGAACGTGTCGTAGGACACATAGCCTGGTAGACAAGAAGTCATCGACTTCTTTATGAACAATGAGAGGGCTGACATCAGCTAGTCGTTCGGCTATCTCCCCCAACCAAGCCCTGAGCCATGGGATGGCGGCGTCAGCGGGACGAGAGGATTAACAAGCTCGTTCACATAGAACGGTGTGCAGCCGGTAGATGAATGTACCGCATTGTTCAGAGCAGACTCTACGAAAGGCAGCATGGATCTCCAGCGCTTCGGCGTCTCAGCGCAGATGCTGTGAAGAATGTCCTTAACGACGCGATTCACGCGCTCAGTCTGACCATCGGTCTGCGAATGGTCCGCTGTTGACATAGTCAACTTGGTGCCCAGCACCCTGAAAATTGAAAGCCAAAACCTCCCAGTGAACGATCGACAAACGGCGTCGCTGTAACCACACCGTCGATGGTGTCCGGCACTGCCGCAGGATGAGCCATCTTTCTCAAAAGGTCTACAAAGACCACCACACCCGTGTTGTCCGCCGAGTCCTCCGGTAGGCCAAATACAATGCCCATACTCATGGACTACCAGCACCTTGAGAATACAGGTAATCTGGCCAGCGGCGCCGCATTTGGGGAGGGGTTCACCCTCTGACAAACCTCACAATGTGCTCGTCCATTCGTACATCTTGGGCCATTAATAGTGGCAACTCACCGAGCTGTACGTCGTCTCACGGCCGAGATGACCACTGAGTGGAGTATCGTGGGCCTAATAGAGGATACGGTATCTCAATCCCTCGTCGTGAGGAACCACAATGCGTGGTGTAGTCGTATAATTGGTGCTATAATACAGCAACCCGTGTCATATCCGCATAATTTGCGCTACACTTGTTCAAGTAGTTGGCGAGGCCAAGCCACTTGTGCAAGCCCTTTTGGTTCTTTAAAATCGGCCAGTTTACAGTGGCTTCGACCTTAGCGAAATCCGCTCGAAGGTCACGCTTCCCAATAAAGCACCCTAAAAACGGAATTTCTTCCGCGTCAAATGTGTATTTGTCGGCATTAGCATACAGCTTATTCGTGCGCATGCACTCGAGCACCGCTCGCAAATAGACGATGTGGTTGTTCACATCTATCCTCCTGTGCCCCGAACGACTGTGGACGAAGATGTCGTCGAAGTATGTCTGTGCATACGCCTGATGGCGCCTAAACAATTGCGCCACAAGACGATTCAATGTTGCGGGAGCATTTGACAGCTCTTGGGTCATCACAAGCCACTCTCAGAGCATTTCGTTCGGAGTACTTACTGCTGTCAGCGGAATATTACTCGCTCTGATGAACAATTGGCAATAAACATTGAACAAGTCGAATGCGCTGTACTTTGTACAGCCAACCATATTGTTCTGGAGAACATTCTTCTTAGGAATCGGCGTTTGTACCGGAATGGTGGCAGCGTTTAACTAATTGAAAGCATGAGCGATCCGTTTGGCTTTCGGACACAAAATGTGGGTATCAAATAGGGAGACTCGCTTTCACGCACCATTCCTGCGCCGTACTTCGCACAGAAAACGGCTTCAGACGTCACACTTCTCCTTGGGCAAAGGCCATAGGCGTGTTACGCCGTATTTGGTTCTAGGTCAATCTCATGACGCACACCTCGGTTCGGAGGTAGGACCGACGGCGGGTCTTTGGAGACGACGTCTTAAAAAAAATTCCTCAACTAAAGGATAGTACGGACCCGAGAGATCCTACAGAATCGACGATCCACTTCGTGCTTTCAGCACCCTCTTGGTGTCCTTCAGCACAGCTTCATCCAGAAGTGACGACGAGTTAATCTCCTCATTTAATCGTATAATGACCACCTCGACTAAATTGCCTGCCTTCAAGGCTCTACCAAACTCATCGAAGGACATCTCTTTTAGTTCAAGAAGAGCATCGACCGCGAGAATAGCCTCGAGGGTGACGCCGCCGTCTTCCTCTCCCGTCATACCGTTGGCAAGGGTATATAGCTATGCGCTATCGTCTACGGTAGACACACCTTGGGTCAGGGTCGATGCCCTGCATTTTGCAAATGACATACGGCTTCGCCAACGCCTCTCTATAGAGGTTTTACGTCTCATCGAGACTAGTGGGAGCACGCACTCGGCGTCGTCCAGTGTCCCCACTCCCAGCCCCATCGGAGCCTTGATCTTATTAACAACATCCGACGAAGAGCTGCTATTTCCGCAATCTTCGTCCAGTGGACACGTGTCACTCCAAGCGCATCAGAAGGGCCTTGCTTATGATGCCTCGGACCCCGTCCAACCATGCCATTCTTGACATGCAGCAACTGCTTCGTAACGTAAGCAATGCTCAGTGAGTTACGTGCCACTCCACATGCATCACTGGGGCCTCACCCTCGATGCTTCGGCCCTCGGCCGAAGCATACCACTCTTAGCATGCAGCAACTGCTTCGTTATTTGGGCAGTGCTCAGTGGGCTACGTGATACCCCCACATTCAAGCCGCTAGCTATGCCCGGAACTCCTGTCAGATACACCTTCGGAGGTTACAACTCGGATACTCCGGCATTAACCGTCTCGGTCCAGTGCCCGCGCCAATAGCGCTTCTGCTTCCTACCAGCGTAGTTCATGACTCACCAAAGCTCCATCAGGAGATGTGCGCGTAGTGCCTTAGGTCTTCGACCTCCAGTCAATCCATGGTTCATGGTATTCCAACCATGCCATACCTAGGATCAGGTCATACCTTGCACCCGAGTCTAAGACTAAGCAGTTTTCCACGCTATCGAAGTCAGGAAACTTGACACCGGGACCCTCGGCATAGTGGCACAATACCACGTCGATAACCGAACAGTAACAGTGTCACTCAACCGCGCTTCCAGCGCCTCCTAAATTATTCCAAGAATTTAATATTTTGAATATTAAGTTTACTTTTATCAATTTTAACTTTCTTTTTTATCTTTTGGTTTAATTAAACAAGCATACAGCTGACTTCCTTCGATCGTGAAGCGTTGATCATAATTGCTCAACGCACCAGAATCGATAAGAGTATTGCATGGTTTCTTAAAACCCTTCACGGTCGCCTTTAAGAACCAGTAAGCCCGGCTTGCACACACGTTCCGTGTTCAAAAGCACGGAGCTCTTCGGGGCTGGGCCCTGCCACCCTCTACCTTTTTGAGGCTCAACAGAACGCAGTTCTTCCCCAGTTGAGCGCCACGCGCCTACTTTTTTTATCTCTTCGCGACAAACTAGACTGGTTAGAAGCAAGGCGAACCTTTACGCACCTTGCGCAGGGTACAACCACTTCGAAGGTGACGGGTCTCCCCACAGACAAAACACCGTCGGGTGTTTACACTTTACAAGAACCAACACGAGTGCAGCGGATTGCGATCCGCTGCCCTTATAGCCTTTACCCAAGGACATTGGATCTTCTGTTCAAAGTTTAACCTGTTTTTAATTGTTTTAGTTGCAACAGAATCTAAAACCCTAGGTTTTTCTTATTTATTTTGTAGTACTTAATTAAATAGAAATACTTAATTAATATATCAGTGTGCATTACTACTGGCAATCCTGTCTTCTTGTTACGGTGCAGCCACACCTCTGTGTGATTACACCTACCTAATCCGGTTGCACCATTTTGTGCGACCCGCCACTTTCATACAATGATACGTGTAACCTCAACTTTAGTAGATCGAGAACAGTCTGAGTCAGATATTCATACACAAGAGCAAGGCATGGTGATGAAAACGGACGAAAGTCAGGGCGAAATTACAGACTGATCATTCCGTCACCCTGTTATGGGTTAGCCATCATACCTCCTCCAGATGCTAAATCCCTTGCCCCTTACCATTTCTAATCCGAGTAGTTTTCGTGGGCAGATGCGGCTTCGTATGCTTAAACGATTGAAGCTACCACTAGAGTATCACATGAAAATATTAAATTGACTAACTATTGATACACCTTATCGTAATCACCAACAATAATTGGATTTCTATAGTCAAATTTGGCACGAAAATTATTCAGTACGATAACCGAAAGGCAGAATAACAACGACACATTTCTTTCAAACTGATCAATTTACAACAAATATTCGACCAACTTAGAGGCAATCGTCTAGGACCTAGACTTCATGAGATACAAGCTAAATTTTATGTCGAATAATGATCCCCTAACTTCGCTCACTACTACAACTTCCCGATGCTTGGTAGCTAAATCGCAACACTGAATTATTGATCAGATTCATATCTTCACAGGAAGGGTCGGTTTTGCAGCCAAACATGGGTTGCAATGAATGGCTCGCAGTCCATGTTTGTACCTTTGTCACATAGAGAGCTTTTTGCTCTGCATTGAGAGGCAGCATAAAACTATAAGTTATACAAATTTATCAAGGTCAGCGTTATGAATAAACATCATTAAGAAGGTCATGCTTACGTAGAAGACTCGATGTCAACTGTCGCACCGGTTCTTAACGTGTTCGATATCGTTGCGGTCGCTTGTTTCTGAGCATCTTCGGAAGGTTGGAGAGAATGGCAAAGATGCGACGAGATGAATACGTATTCAAAAAAGTCGGCATAGCGCTTTTTTGTGAATAGCTCGTCTAAATTTCCTGAGAGTGGCACGACCTGCAATTGATATATGACGTACAACGTTAAACGAAAAGCAGCATTCGATACCACGAATTGAAACGAGTAAACACCTTCACGCCTTGCAACATTTTCTTCATACTCTTTGGACAACGTTCTCCTGACTCTTGCCCGCAATGTTTTCTTCAAGGCAACAAGTAGAACAATCAGTATTTCAGTTTGGTGGTCTGTTGATGGCACATTTTGTACTTAAAATTATCTTTTGATAAGTTGACCTCCTCATCCAGCTCTTCAACTCGAGATATATCTTCGTCACTTGATGTTGTACCAGCTTGCGTATTTTCTGCGCCGCCAATTCCACTAAAGATATCGTGCTCCTGGAAAGAATGTTCTTGATGTTAACAGATGGAAAGAGGACAATTAACTCCTGGATTACCTTTTCCATCTGATACATTTTTCCTGTCTCGATCTCATACAGATACGACAGAATATTGTACACGGCAACTTCAACTGTATTCTAGAGTGGCAGTGTGAGTAGTCATAAGTTTCATTTTATCTTCACACCCGTGTTGACGATACACATACGTGGCGATTTTGCTCGACCCCAGTGCCCTTGTTGTGAACTTCAAATAGTTGTTCCACGAATCTGTTGGGCTTCTCGCAATACACCCCAAACGAAATGTATGGGCTCATGATAATATCTGTCCACAAGCCTCTACACAGTACAGAGCCGTGATGCCTTTTCTTTGCCTAATTTTGATAAATTTATCTACCGTTGACCATTATTGTCAATAACTTTGTCCTTTCAATAACTATACCTCGATGTATGCTGCCATTGTGCGATTTGGCATGGTATATGTTTGGTCACCAAACTCGAATGCCACACCTGTGTTTCTCCAATCACGGTACTGGCGAATGTGAATCAAACTACCATTCTCAATTTTTCTTAGTTTCATCTATTGGACAGAGCAGTAAACGCATTAAGGGTTGTTACAACAAGCTGTTTTTTTTAACCTACCGTGTAATCCCAGTCAATGAGATTGTCGCGGTAGTCGAATCGAGTTTCGTAATAATGGCGAAGACGATGATCTCGGAGTGAGTTTACTTATGTCCAAACACACAGCAAATGAAATGCAGCTTTCACAAGTCAATTGTGTCCAGGCCTTACCGTCAAATTTTACGCTTTGAAACCAACTTCGAAAAGAGTCAATGAGTTCGTCATGAGTTCGCATTTTTAGATGAGAGAGGTCAACTAGACCCGCCAATGGGCCGCGGTCATTGTAGACAAAATCAATCAAAAGCTTTGCTTGATCTTCAATGTATGCACAAGTCTTCTTCTACAGCATTATATTATATCATTCGCTGCTGTAAGGAATTCAGTTTTCAAGACGTACTTGTACGCAGGTATTGCCAAATATTTCCAGAAACAAGTTGCTACGCTGACGCAACGGGAGATTTGTATCAAGCGCTATTTGAATTAATAATAAATCGCGTGACAGCGTCTCAATAGCCGTTTCAAATATGTAAATGTGCACCGGTCGGTTTTTCAAAGATGGTTGCCATCGAGATCGACGCGAGATTGTCGCTAAGATGTGGCGCACGTCTCCAGGTCCCGCTAGCAGCACATTTATAGGTTGAGAGGATACTTTCTCCTGCTTGTTGTCAATATTCGAAATGGCCATGGCATAAGTCGAGCTTTCGTCCTGATATCTCTCTGATAAGCCACTACACACATCATAAGCGGGTGAGAACCCCCACATGTTAACAACGCCCATGCTCATCATGAGTGCGCTATTAGTTCGAGCCATCTTCACCGAAGAGACGTAAAAGGGCGGCTAAAAGATACCTTGGTTGGTACACAGTACCAAATCTACTCAAACTCGTATTTCTAAATGCAGTGGCCTCTTCTAGTTGTGGCTGTAGGGTCTCTAGTGACGCCGAAAGGCGCCGTACGCTCAATTCCGATACACTACACGAAAAACCTTTCTACCGAATTTCTAGCACAGGAGGAACGTGTGTATCTTGACAAGTGTCCGTGTAATGACAGCGGCTATGTCTCGAAATCGCTCTGTCTTCCCGTAGATTTTGCCGGCAAGAAGCCTCGAAAGGAGGTATTCGCCTTCTCTGTCGCGACAAATGATAGCTGGAAGCACTATGATTGGGATCAGGTACGAATGGTTTTATTTGCTAGTCTTTTTATTAAGTAAGGTTTTTGCGCAACTAGCTTACTACAGTAGCCTGGAATGAAGACAAGAATTTGCTGTGCCACGCCCATAGCAAGGGGGTGAAAGTTGTGGTTAAACATAACTTTGACGATATGAATCAACTTTGCAACATCAGTGCAAGACAGGAATGGGTCCAGGCTACGTACTACAAGATTGTAAAAAACTATGCGGATGGCGTTAATATTGACACGGAGAAGCCATCGCAAGGTGCAACGTCTCACTGCCTTGGATTGCTTGTCAACGAGCTTCGTCAAGAGCTGAAAAAGCATGCTCTTACGAAGAATGCACAGGTCCTGTTAGTGTCTGATATTTATTACATTTGCGTCACCACTGATATCATCCTCCGCTCTCTACTTCGTCTATTTAGATAACCTTTGACGTCCCGTGGGCCCCTCGTGGTGTAGATGGTCGCTACTATCCATGGCGTGATCTTGCCACCGCTGTAGACTTTTTGTTTGTCATGTCGTACGATATGCGTAGTCAAGTCTTTGACACGTGTGTCGGGGGTGCCAACTCACCGTTGGCCCTAGTGAAGCAAGGGCTGCAAGAATTTATACTCGCATACGATATCGTACCAAACAAACTGGTTTTAGGAGTTCCTTGGTATGGCTACCAATACTCATGCATACACAAACAGCAAAGCGCAGCGTCAAATTACGATGCTTTGTGCCAAATCCAACAAATTCCCTTTCTTGGTGCCCCTTGCAGTGATGCAGCCGGTGAACAAATTGACTATGGAAATATCCGACGTTTGATTAAAGAAAATGGGCTCGTCGAGCAATGGGACATGATGACGCTCTCTCCATTCGTGTGGCTTTCAACGCAAGAGGGTGGGCAATCGCAGATTTGGTTCGACAACCCACGCAGTCTCGAGGAGAAATATTCGATTGTACGTGACCTCGGTTTGCGCGGCGTGGGTATGTGGAATGCAGACTCGTTGGACTACAGCGCAGCTGATGATTCTAAGGCCATGTGGAGCTCGTTGGCTGCGGCATTTAAGGCGTAAAAGCACAATTTAACGGATAGTTTCTTATCCTTCCGTAAATGTAAAGACATGTCCCGCATAATTTTTAAAAAAGAGTTTCCATATTTCTATAGACGTACGTCACAAGATAGAGTGCAGACTGCAAGCGAAATAACGGCCGAATCATTCAAGAAATGTGACAAAAAACACGCACGATAGCTTGTACAACCAATTTATAGAAATTCTGATTAGAACTTACAAGTTTGCCCAACAAGAATGCTGGATGAGTAATGATAACTTCAAGCATAATTTGCATCAATCCTATACGCTTTCAATTAAGCATGACTACAAGTTCGCACAGTCCAGCTGTGGGACTTTTTTTGTAGTCACTGTCGTTTCTTGCTGCACAGCTTCCCTCGTTTCACGCTGTAAGATGGCGCAGATTACGACTCGGACCCAACCGCGAGCCATTTTTTATAAACGATTCGTCAACCTATTGATCTACTGCTTTGCAAAGGCACATCCGTAAACTCGTCCGCGATGATGTTCTGAGCGGATCCTCGAAACTCCTTACAATCGCTCAATTTAGCTTTCGCATTATCGAGCAACGTTTGGTTCTTTTTTCGGCTTGTTCAGTGCGAGGTGTAGCAAAAATCTCTTTTACCCAAGCATTTGCTTACCTTAAGTACATTGTTGAGCTCACCACAATAGGTCGTGCGATAAAATCAATCGCTTAAATAAACGGAGCCTTTCAAGTAGAAAAAAAACCGCCAGGTCTGTGCGATGACCGTTATTTTGACTGGCACTAAACGTTTCAGGGAAAAAAGATTCGTTGGATAGCGGTTTCAACCTTTTAGCTGCAAGTGGTTGGTTAATTATGATCATATAACTTCTTACTCATTGGCAAAATCATGATAGTTTTGAGAGGTGCGCGTTGAACAAAGGATGCCGTCGGTGTTATCATTTACACTAGTGTAGCAATCTATCGACTTGGCGGTACAACATTGCTTGATTATCAAAACTCAGAAAAATGTACAGGTATAATGGCATGCTACGATCTGTATGACGATATGGGTTATTCCCATTACATAGATCATGAAAGGGCGTAGGGTGATGGGCGGCTGACGAGAAAGATCCTTCCCTAGCTTAGAAATAAATATCTCGCGTCGTTTCCATCGCTAGAAGCTCGGTTTCTAATCAAGGGCAAGCTCTGGCACTGATCTTCCATTTCCAAATTTACCAACAGTCGCCCAAAACGAGGTGCCCTCAACGCCAACCGCACTCGACAATATGGAGACAGAACTGCCAGCCACACCCACGCCCATTGACTCAAGATGCATAAATCTCAACTTTCAATCACCCACTGCTGACAAGGCGCAGCATACGTTGCGCATGCAAGTGGCCACTCACAACTTTAAGAAACGCGCTGCCTGCGATTCGCCCGTGGCCTCTGACGACTCAGCATCGCCTCTTCCTGTGACCTCGTGTAACTTCACAGCACTAAGTCGCCACTTCCACCTACCACTTAAGGTGGCGGCTGAGAAATTTGGTGTTCGTGCTACAGCTTTTAAGAAGCGCTGTCGTGCTATTGGAATTCGCCACTGGCCATATCGCAAAGTGCGAAGTCTGAAGCGCTCGCTACAGGAGCTCGAGCAGTGTCAACAACAAGCTCAAGACGGCTCAGGTCCCCCACTTTCAGAGAAACAGCTGCGCCAGTTTGCAGGCTATCAAAGCCAGCTCAAACGCCTTCTGTCACCCGAGACATACGGAATTGACCCCTTTGGCCAATTGCTGCCTGCTCACTTTTTCCACAGTGATGTTGCTGACGAAAGCAATACTCCGGATGATCACGATTCGGACGAGGATTCATGCGGATCCCAGAGCCCACGACCTAGCGTCGAACATCTTGTACGCAGGACCAAGGCACGTAAGCATCTATTCACGGACTCTCCTTCCTCAACCTCCTCACCACATCGCGAAAATATGTTTTTTGGCAACCCCATGAATTTAAGCGCAGCTGTCGGTTACAGCCGTGCGCAATATGGCCAAACAGGCTTAACTTCTGCGCAAGTAGGCTTTACCTTTGACAGCATGTACGACCCTTTTGGCGAGCTCAGCACGTCTAACATGGATTCCTATGGAGAGAATGACCATCCATCATGCGGTTATTCTCTCGACATCGTCTCGTGCGACTTCTTTCCGTTGCAACCGTCGCCTACTATGGCCGCACGAAAAGCTAGTGCGATGGCTCAACAAGCATTTGCAAGTTGCCATACGAAATCAGACGAGGCTTATGCTGCGATCGCGCCTACCGGGGTTGATGGCTTAGAAGACGATATTTTTCGCCACATTTCGCCAGAATATGGTTGTCTTGTTTAGACCGAATTACCCTAGTGCATCTGTTGCTTGTTCTCAATTCGCATTACACTTAAATTATTCTGATCGTTATCGAGATATAAATAGAAGAGCCTGAACTCATAGTAATCGTCGATGGCAAGAAATTTTTTGATTGAGATAATTAAATATGATGCTTCTCACCTTAGATGGATGCCCTGATACAATTTGAAAAGAACTTGTGTATAGAGACATAAATGACCTAGCGTTCCTCGAAGTTTGAAGAAGTTTGAATTAATCTATCATTATGCATATGGGTACATTATAGATAAACCGAAGCTTTCTAGCAATGTGATCGGCTTGTCGTTAGTAGCAAATAGTCGTTAATCGTAGCCAAAACAATATTTCCATTCTCGAAAAAATGGAAGCAGTGATTTGGTTTTTACTAACAGGTATCTTGAGAATTGTATCAAAATAAATTTTCATCATATTGTCTGTACTTATCATAGCTTCTTCAGGTTAGCTCGTCACAGGATACACATGTAGTACTAATCAGGAAGCTTTATTGAAATGAATTTCCAGCATTTGAAGCCAATCTAATGATACGACTCGTCATCAGAAAGTTCCAAATATAAAACAAAACAAATGTAATCCATTTAGTCTTCGAAGATGTAGATCCAAACAACTATCAAACCATCACTGCTAAAAAGCATCATCCCCGCCTTCTTCTGCTTTCTCTCGACCTTCGATCTCACTAAGCATGAGCTGGTACTTGGTCACCACGCGCTGCATCGCCCGATTTGCCGCAATTGTTGGCAAAATCTGTGACTTCAATACGTCCCGTTTAAAAAGGTCCTGGATTCAGTATCAGTCCTGAAAACCATTTTCGCTGCTAAAGGCAATAAAGAATATCGTACCAGAACCATTGGATCCCACGTGCTATTCATACCTGAGTATTTTTCCTTTCCATTTGTCTGAGTCAATAATGATGAAGACGAGCTGACATTATAACATAAGGTCAGTATCGTATTGCAAAAACTGTCTGCATCCACTACATTAAATGCAACAACACACACATACGCGGAGAATGGGCCCATCATTTCAGCGCAAAGATCGTCCAACCTATTGACATCTTCGTCATGCGTGAGAAATCTTGCATACGCCTGAATCCTATATCGAATTGAATTATTCAAATGAGACCGATCATGAATAGATGTAATTTTTGCATTTTACCAGTATCGATACTCTGTTGCACTTTTAAGGACGACAGCAACAGCGACTTGGTGCTCCAAATGTGAGCGCGTCACATTACGTTGCATTAGCGGATCTGACATCCCCGACAAAACTGCTGAAACAACTCCTCTCTGCATTCGACCGTAGCCAGACGCGTTTTGCAACCGCCGCAGTGGTCCGATCTGACAACCAGTATGAATGTAAACATTTCAAACAACTTGCTGGTCAAACCAAATCTCTAGTTTGCATACGTACGGGAATAGTTTTCAGTGTGACGGCATCGGTGTGTAAAGCAGATGCAAAATCTGAAAACACAAAGCTATCGTCCGCAACTCGCATCCTACATCACATTGGATTGAATACTACATTCTTCCTTTCGAAATAACAAATTCGTCGTCCATACCATGATGACATTTCAGTATCGAATGTGTATGAAATTAAGCTAGAACTGCTTTTCACTTCAGAGTTAGACTCTGCAAATGTAATCAACGGTATTCCTCTATTTGTCACCCGACAGCGAAGTAGCGTCAGCTTTCGATGGTCTTCTGGCAAATTCTGAAATGTGTTATACAATAAAAGTCGAGTTAGAGTTTTTCCTTTATAAGATTTAGTACAACAACGCACATTTGCAATTGGTTCAATCGAGCTTGAAAGTACGAGCTTGCGCTTGGCAAGATTCCAGATTTTGAGATCACCAGTGACCAAAATTACCAGCAAATATGCCGACATGCCCACACTGCACTCCATCACTGATATGGAACTGCCCAAGGCTGGAAAAGAAAAGAAGGTCGTCAAATCGAGTGCATTTTAAGGCAATACTTGTAATTTACATACCAATACACGGAAATAGCCGCCGCCCACTGCTGCTAAGAGCAAGTATGTCGCCATTGCTTAAACCTAGCACACAGTAGCTTGCATTTCCCACAACGCACACGACTCGCTCAAAAATGCGGTCTATCCACTTAATTTCGCTGCCTTCAGAGCACTTGACGGTTGAATAAACCGGGCCTAATTCTGTAACATATTCCGTCGAGGAAGACTGTCAAGAGCAGTTGGTAAACTCAACAGATTTTTCTTGCACCTATATATTTTTCTTGTGAATTCTTCACATTGTGAACGGTAACTTCAATAATTGCTTTCGAAGATCCGCTTCCATTGGTTTCATTCGAGCTTTTGTTGGCAACATCTGTGCTTGTATTTATTTCCACAGAAAATTGCAGTCGTACTTGAAAACTCGGTAGCAGCTGATTTCCCTTTGTCATGCCGCCTCTACGAACGACCGATATAAACGCGCAATTATTATCATCACTGCATGAAGTTCAAATTACCAACGAACATTTCATTGAGAACTTTTGGTGGTCGAGTAGCAACTTCTCTTGTTTTTGCAACGCTTGGAATGTAAACTGGTGCACGCTCACTATCTCGCTTTCTCTTAAGAAAACCACCATTAACTCCCTGAATCTCTACTTCGGCGTTTGATGTCTTATGTTGCGTATCATTTGACGCCAATGTGGCCGATTTTTCACCAAATTTGGTCGTCTCAAGTGGCACAAAGCTCGTCTCAAGAGATGCACTTACCTCCATTTCTTCCAGTTCATTGGTCACCGGTATCCGCATACGTGTACACAATGAACTATCATCCGACGATTTTGGGGACATAATTGTCGGACCCAAGATGTTGCGAATGTTATTTTGTGATGAAGCTGAATTGGTGACTGGAATATTTCCCCCAACTTGAACAAGCTCTGGCATAATCCGTTTGATATCACTTGCATTTGTCGCTGAACCATTGTCCGTACGCTTTGTGATTAATGGCTCTGTTCTAATTTTCTTTTTCTTCTTTGGAATGAGGGTATTTGTTATGTTCGAGTAAATCGGAGTCACACTTGTACCATCACTGAGACCACCAGCCAAATTTGTAGAGAACGCAGACTTTTCTTCTAACTGGGAAGAATATTGGCAATATTTATATTGTCAAAAAAACTATCTCACAAAATTAGCTGGAAATCAAAACAAACCTGTAGTTGAATTGGATTCTCCACCAATGTCGATGCAAGCGTAATACCGGCTCGCGATCCGTACTTATAGCATACACATGAAGTGGCATGTGGGAGTTAATTGTTATATCTTACAACATATTGAACGCTGCAAAATCATACTTTTGCCTGGAGAAGCTTGCTCTGCTGCGTATCGGAAATTGGAGTACCAATCTCATCATCTGTAAACTGAAAGCAGCAGATGGATCCATCGAGTGAGCATGCGAGAAGAAGTGACTGAGAGCTTGACCATGCAAGGTCTGTAACTGACGAGTCGAAACAATCCTTGATCACTGCTAGTGGTCGAGCTAAATGTGCCAGCCAGATGCTAACAGTCGCGTCTTCACCACCCACTGCACAACACGCAAATTCCTTATCAGGGTCTATCTTTGAAACTGCCCATAACAAAAGTTCATGTCGATTAGCATTATATCATATATTGAATTAGGAGCGGTCGACGCACCAAGTAATTTGGGATTAAATCGAGCGCTGGTCACAACACTTTGATGTCCGACAAACTTAAGGTCATTTGTCCAGGTTCCACGATTAAGTAGTGATGCGATATTTTTCTTAGAGCTGAAAGCATGTGTAGCACAAAGAACAGAGCCATCAGGAGACCACGAAAGCCGACGAAAGTGCGACGTGGAGGCACATCCCTCGAAAGGTTCTGTCACCACGTCAGCCTGCTGCCAGTTGGCAACTTTCCATAATCGCACGGTCTTATCCTCACCAGCACTCGATAAATACTGCAGCAAGCATATTTTGTCAGGCCTTCGACTTCTTGTAAATAGCCCAGTTTTGCTGATAAAATACCTTGCCAACTGGATCCCATGCAACACCCTTAACCCAGCTATTGTGTCCTGTAAGAGTTTGCAGCGGCTGCGTCATCACCTCACTTACTGCACCCACATCCCAAATTAATACGGTGTTGTCAATACTGCAGGTCGCTAGCATCCGATCGTCGGGTGACCATGCTATATCAGCTACATCTGCAGCATAAAGCGAAAATCACTATTGTCAGCGTTACGAAAAGTGCATACAATAAGCGAGTGTCTAGTCTCACCCATCGTGTGCCGTTCGAGCGTGGAGCAGCGCACCCAATTCTGCTTGTTGGGTTTAGCGTTTGATCCGAAAGGAACAGCGGCTGAAGCGCCGGATTGTAGCTCATATAAAAGAACAAGCTGGTCGTCTGAGCCCGAAGCCAAGTAGCGACCGTGGCCCGCCCAACGCACGCAATTTACGGCTTGTTGATGGTTCGCTAGCGTAGCCAGCAGCTCAAAGGTAGAAATGCCTCCATTTGAAGGTGTTTTTAACGACCATACTTTGACTGTATTGTCTCCACCAGCCGTTGCAAAAATTTGAAGCGTTGGATGCGCGTCCACGCCATAAATGGCGCACACTGTGTAATATGTCAAGTTCAACAGATTAGAGTGTAGCTAGCATCAAATTGACAGCGCTGCAAACTTGACGACAAGGATAAGCTTATAAACATTTATAAAAAACGCACCGGTGCCGGACGAATTCTCGTGCTTGACGTTCTCGGGTTTTTCCAGTAGCATATCCGGCGGGACACTTTTAGTGTTTGTTAGCCTTTGCTATTGCATATAGTGTTTGATAAGTTAGCATTGACGTTGTTATTGGGGCAAAAAGCGACAGCTACACTGACATTGAGTCTAGTAATTGTACTCAAGTAGCAAAGCATTCTCTCTCCATGGTTAATTTTCTGATGACGTGGGCATACGGCATCAGATGCAATAATTGAGTTTTGGATTGGTGACGAATCGTCACCAGGCAAATTTTAATCTTGCTGCAAATGTCTACACAAGACACCAACTAAATTGAATCGACCTATGCATGCAGGAACGTGTTTTTTCGATTTCAAGATTCATTATATGTACATGAGATGACTTGAAACACATTTTTTGTTTCGAACTGAGTACTTTGCGCTGTTGCAGTGTTTAGATGCTGACTAAGTACATGCAGCTTCTCGATCGCAAGATTTTTTAGGGTCTGTTACAACATCTGGGTTACGATCCACGCGTGTACATTTCATTTGTGGATTATAAATGCTGCAACTGTAGCTTTAGTCACGATCACGGAGTGTAACCTAAACTACCTCGATTTGATTTTGACGTATTCCTTAGATATGATGAATCGAGCTTTCCCGCACCTGGGGCTCAAAAGAATGTTCTAGGAATGTTCCCAATCATAAATTACGGTAGGGAAAATAGGAAAATAATTGCTGCTGATCAGCTCACAATTTCCGCATGATAGCGCGAATAATTCTACCACTGCATCAGAAACATATTCACACTACGAAATGTTAAGGGTTGTACTTCTGGAAGGATCAAACTACGCAGTAGCTTTTCCATTTTCCCCGCAATACTCTCCATGCGAGAATCTGTTATAGTATGTGTGCACCTTGTCCGCTTCAAGCTGGAGAGCGTATGTTGCAATTCCTGCATCGCTTAAATATCGCACTGATGCTGATCTGATTGCAATCAGGCATCGTATTCTTCACACGTCGAAGAGGTGGACTTTCAGGCCCCATCTTGCTCAGTGTCCGATAGGTTTTGGTCAATCGTCGAACGCGTCGCTGACGTTGGCATGAAATGGGTGCTTCGCATTGTGGTGGGAGCGACATTGTCGAGAATATTTGATTGATCATTGACGCGAACCATTTTGTTGATTTGATCTGCGTTTGTAAAGACCTGAGAGATGCACATGCTTTCTTCGCAGCTTTTATACACCAAAAAAATATTAATTTATTGAGTGAAACTTTAGCTGATATAGGGTAATCAGACAAGTTTGGTGTAAGTAGTGATCTTAAACGATACACAAATAGTATTGGCTGACGTGGCGTCATTTGATATGTGTATCAAATGACATACAATTTAACCCCAAAGAAACGCGTCTCCAGCTAATTTTTTCTTTGTGCAAAAACACTTCAAGCATCAGGTCCTTAGAGCTGTCAGATTGAGCTTCTGCTTGGCCAATAAGAACACAAGTTCGTGTATGTGAATTTTGGATTTTGGATTTGCCACTTTTATGCAGAGCACATTAAATGTTGCATCAATAATTCCTTTAAAAATTAGCTAGTATTACCGGAAGAGCGCAATATAAAAGAAACATGAGCCCTCGCACTGCCGTGATGCTAAACATTTACGACCTTGTTGAAGCCAACGACATCATGGCGCGTGGGTTTATCTGCCAATAGTACTTACTACAGGGGTTAACCTTTCGCTTGAATACTTCAGCGCTGGGCCTTGGCATTTATCATAGTGGCGTTGAAATTGCCGGAGAGGAATTTTCCTACGCGAGTGGTGCCGGTATTTTTTCCACAAGTCCCAGACAAGCACCCGGTACCATTCAGTGTTTTCCTTTTGTTTTGTGAGATTCGAGTGAAGCAATGATATACTTTTCCTAGGCGCCAAGTTTCGTGAGTCTATAAACATGGGCGTTTTTGAGGGAAGTCCACACGAAGCCCATCGTTTGGCTTACTCACTGAGTACAGACTTTGAAGGGACTACTTACAATTTGTTTTCAAAGTACGAGTTATCAGCACTTTTGATGGCCAGAGATAGAGAAAATTAAGCTTAAATGTGGCTGCCCGACAGAAACTGCAACACGTATGCAGACGCCCTATGCCAATTGCTGCTACGTAAGCCCATTCCATCCTACATAAATCGTGCGGCCTACCTCGGCTCATTTCTGAGCTGCCTCATGCCTTCGGAAAGATTGGACCAAGCGCCAGTGGCTCCGTCACAAGCTACCATTGAACCGTCGCGACGCACCAACTTCAATTACATCCCATTTGCAGGCATGTTTCAAGATCTTAAACGTCAAATTCTTTTACTCACTGATATGCTTGCTATCAGTACAGGTTCCGGTCAAGCAGCTGGCGGTTCTGCAACCGCTCCATTGTCTTCTGATACGTCGACGTTGGTGGATCGACGCGAAAAACTTCGTTCGGCAGTGCTGCGACGAATGGATAAGCAAGGACTTTAGTCTTTCTTCCTTGAGTTTGATGTGTACAGCCAGGTAGTTCGTGGCATGATTTGAGCAGCACAGGAATTATAACATGTTCTACTTAGTCTGTGAAGAGGCAGTCATCGTCAATGTGATTGAGAGCCTATATTACCACCGGTTCAATTTTTGTCTTACTAGGTTGTGCGTTCTTGAGTACTATGAGATACGTAGACGTATCCGGAAAATGATGCCTACACGCAAGAAAAACACATATGTGATTTGCAAAGCTGTGGCACATCTCGCATTTGCAAGAAGGCTAAGAAACTTTTTGTACGCCTATGGTGATGCTCATCTCACCAACCGAACTTGTGCTGCATGGAATAGCCGAAAGGGAGACCTTTTCTACGCGCCAACAAAAAAATGATTTTTATGTTTTCAAAGATCATTGCCACCGGGATCACGAATATCCATCGGCTTTGCTTGTGGTGGTTGGACAGTCTGGCGAGGCAAGTCAGCGTTGCTCGTAAACTGGGCGGAGAAGCGGCGCCGTTCGATTTCTGGCGAGCAAGAGTTGATCTACCAGCACGACTGTGGCTGTTCTTTTGATAACGTTTAACTATCGTCGTTTTTGTTTCGATTAATGAGTGAGCTGAAAACTTGCACGATTTTGAGCTTCCTCGCGAGCAATAGGAAAAGAAGTTGAAATCTGCTTTCACCCGATGCTTAGAGGCACGACTGGGGAAAGAAAGCACAAGTTAGAATCATATTCCAGGCGAAAGCGGTACAGAATAGGGCAGCGTAGTTCTGGTATCTTTAATTGATTTTGTGCGCCTTGTGAGCAGCATAATTCTGGTGCTATGGTATCGGCTGTTTCAAAATTGAAGATGGGAGGAATCTATATTTTGGCTTTCAAGCAAATTTCCCTGCCGGCATTCGTACGATGGCTTCAGCGACCCAATAAATTCAAGCAGCCATTTAAACTGTTGTACGGAAACCACTCGTCTGCCAGTCGTTTATGATAAAGAGTGCGTCAAGTCCTTCTGCTTTGTGCTGCTAATCTTGCTCTGACACACTAAATGCACAGTGGCGATCTTATTATCGATGCTAAGCAACCAGCGCATGACAAGAATCTCACACAATATGTGACCTCCGCCGACGTAATGCTGCTTACCTGCTTGTGGAACCACTTGACAAAGATTCCTGCTGGGCAGTTCCATCGGTGCGAATGCTTGGAGTAATATCAAAGCAATCTGACAGCTCTCTTTTGGCTGTGTAAGCATACGAGCTAAAATTGTTTAGTATTATGGATGCCTAGCTGTGAGTGCATGCGAAAGTTCTAACCCGCTCTAAATGAGGCTATTGCTAATTGGTCTTGAGCTTTTTGGTCCAAGCGAAAATGATCAATACCGACACTGGTTAGACCAAGCATCGAAAAGTACCAAGAAAACTCCGTTGACGAAACAGTGGAATGTGATACTTCTAAAAGATTTATTTGCTGAGCTTCAGGAGCGTACAGTGATCTTAGTAATTCTCAATGAGTCATCAATATGATAGCCAGCAAAAATTAGCTCCAGGTGCACGAAAATTCTCAGTGCTACAATATCGAAAACATGTCCGTCGAGCAGTCTAAAAAGCCGATAACAAATAGTAAGTCTGCAAGTCATGATTGAGCAACGCTCACTACTTATCCGTCATACCCTGTCACCTCTTGCTGTAAGGTTGTCTGAGTACGTCTCTAACGTACCAGTGTTTCACAAACTATTTGTTTGTCCCGACTGATACCTTACGATTTTGCAACCTCCAAGTTATCAGTATGGATGTAAAAGATCAAATAGAGGCAAAAATCTTTTGCTGTACGATATTAGTCATAATCTTCTTATGATCAGCTTCGCAGCTGTTACTATCGTAAGCTTGCAGTATATTTCGAAGCCATGGAGATATGCCAGCGCCGAGTTGACGAACTGCCCGTACAGCAAGGGCGCCATGTGGGGCGTATTACAAAATTCTCTTATGACCATGACAAGAGGCTCTTTTGCGGTTAAGATAGCACCTGGAGCTGGAAAGACGGCTACACTCTGTCACACTTGTCTACAAGAAATTGTGGGCGGCAGAATTCAGCAGCAAGCTGCGCAATGGATTTGCAGCACTTGAAAAACACGACTAATGATGACTTCGCGACCAAACAATAGAATCTCCCTTGACTTTTTTTTCGAGCGTTGGATAAGTTGATGATGTTCAGCTCAGTGAGAAGGGAGGACAATCGGGCAGAGCTGCGCGTGCTTGAGAACCGCGAAAAGTTGAAGTTTTTGCAGACTCACTTTTTTGTAAACCTCGAACTCAGTGCCAGGGTGATGCGTCATTTGAGGCCGGCGCGGCTGGGTGTGGCGTCAGTCCGTCAGGTAAACGCAGGGGATTTAGTCACCTCAATTGAGAAAACTGTGCGAGTCGTAAGCGAGGACGATGCCCATCTCCAAACTGCATCAAGCCCTAATTTTCGCCACAAGCAATTCTCGAACAGCCGTTACCACAGATTTGGAGGAGTTTTCGTTGGATTCACGCAGCGATAATGACAAGATGCGTTTCAACACTCGACCTACACGCATTGTTAAACCCAAAATGAATCCGTGGGCTGACCACATATAATCGTATTAGCTCGCCGTGAAAAGGTCACAAATTTCCATACTAATTTGACAGTCAAGACATCAGGAACAGTACTTAACAACATAAAAATTGTAAAGAAGGAAGAGTCCAAATAACAGCAAAATAATACACAAAAGTCACTGCGTCAAATACAATTCGTTACCATGCACTCTTCTTACCTAGCCAATACTCATCGCCTGCGATATGTATTGACGTAGCATCCCTTCTTGCTCTGACTTAGGCATGCTGCTCATCATCATACGACTCGTAATCATCCTCGTCGTACTCGTGATCGTATCTGTATTCTTCGACGGGCGGGGATTCAGGAACGGCCACAACAAGTCCGTCCAGTTCCTTGTGCAGCACAATCTCCGTGCCTAGACGCGAATTTGCAGAGCGGTCCTCAGCTGGAACATACGTATCAATAATGTGCCGCTCCTGATTGTTGGCAGGCTGAAGTTTGGAAATCCATTCATTGGACACAATAACATGCGACTGAGGCGATGTAGAGCCTTCACCAAACAGCGACTCGGTATAGTAGTCATCGCGGTAAGCGTCGTACATGCCGCCACCACCCATCGAATCATCCTTGACGTAATCAACATTGTTTACCTCACAAGCCTCACGAAGCGTCTGCCCGACGCGGCCCTTAACCACGTGACGGTTGCCCTCGTAGTCCACGAGCACAACATTTACCCTGAAAATTCCAACGGGAAATCATACGTTTTTTACTCGCTTAATTGTTTAAAACATGATGTGACACGCACACTTTTTCAGCCACGGTCAGCGCGGAGGATTCAAATGGAAGCCCACCGATAAAGCGGCGGCTCGCTAGACGCGACAACGCAGATGATCGAAGAGCGAGGGTTAGCATAATTTGGAGTGGTGTTTTAGCCACAAAAGAAGGGGATTTTAATTGGTCGAAAATATGTGAGGTAAACTCTACATACTTATTGCCTTCAATTTGGCTCGACCCATGGCGGGGGGCATGTACACCAAGATGACGTCCACAGGCTCATCACTCATTGTGAACTCGCGTACGATTTCCAGGGAGTTAGAAGCTAAGATAGCAGCGGCTATTGCGGACGTTATTACGTCTCATGATGTGTCTAAATTGACTACAAAGCTCGTGCGTCAAGCCGTGGAAAAGGAGGTGCGCGTAAGTCTCACAAATCACAAGGACGTGCTTAAGCGTTTGATGCATCAAGAGCTGCGCAAGCATAAAGCAAAGAAAATTGCGAAGCGTGCGGTGATAGAGCCTTGGAAGAATACTTTAAGGCGTGAGAGCATCACTAAGGGCCTCAACTGCATCTACCAGATGCTTTGCGATACCTCGAGCTTTCCGGACTGGGGGCTGCATGCCATTCAGTCGCTATATGATTTGCAAGCGGTGGAAAAAGGCGATGTGCTACGTCGGTCAACGCTCTACGCCAGACTTACTGGCGCTTTGTGGCTCAAGGCTGATCGACATGCTGATTGGGCTGTTGGCACCGTCCCTACTCCCACTCAGCTCATTAATGCAATAACTGCTGTTTATATCGTGGAGCGATTAGGTATCTCACATTCAAGGCGAGTTGAATTGTTGGACTTGTGTGATCAATCACCTGCTATCTATGGTGCTAAGGTAAGTGAGACAAATTAAGGTAAACACGCAGACGCTTAGATATTAACGTGCTGTATAGGAGCTTCTCGGTTGGAATCCCGCAGAAATTTCTCCACAGATGGACAAAAAGAGTGGAATATCCCTATACGAGCACATGACAAGGGCACTAATGCTGTGGCATTACGCATTTGCGCTAGGGATCTCGATTGGATTCACTTTACCTCAGCTTCTGAAACACTTGGGGTCAATATACCCGTATAAGGGCCCGGAAGATCTTTCGATCCAAGAGTACGAAGATCAGGTGCACTTCGTCACGACTCTTATCTTCGTACTGACGAACCATGGACGTCTGCGCTGCGAAATTGTACGAAATACATCATTTAAAAATCTTTTAGACTGTACTAAAACATTTTTTGGTGACTGCAGGAACTTCTACCTCATGAATATTTCTTTTTGCGCCATCATCTTGTCTATCACCTGGCGCAACAAGATGTGGCTTTGCTTAGTGAAATCATGAGGGTAAACTTTTAGGGCACGTAATTGACTTGTCATGGACTCGCCTTAAAATAAGCTGTGTGTAGGCTTTGAGGTGTTTTGAAGGCTCGAACGATCTTGTACCAATGCGCCGGGGAATGGCCTTCTTGCTGTTGTCTCAACGAGAGGATGGGTCTTGGCCGAGTGGAGATACACAAGATCTCAATCTGCGCTACTTTTCAACCATGCAAGCGCTTTGGGCTTTATGTGAGCCGAAGCGAATAGGATTTGCACCTGCGTTTATTGAAGCAACTCCTATCTTAGAGCTTCACTTGAACGCGGAAACTAAAAATTTTGATGTAAGTGAGGCATTGTACTTGGGAAGTGAAGGCCGTAAGTTTTGATATGTTCTGTTCGACTCTACGTTCTTGAGCAGAACAATTCCATGGAAATTTCTAAGGATCCTACAAAGGATGCAAAGAATGCTAATGCTGTTTCTGAAGTGGCTGTGGCAACAGCAGCTGCTCCGTCCAAAGACGAAGACGTGGCAACGCGCGTAGTATTCATACAAGGTTTACTCAATCAAAATGGCAACGTAAAAAGCGTCTCTGCTGCTCTCGCCACACATGTGATGAGCACACTCGCAGACATGGTGCTTACAGTAGACATCTTGAAGAGTACTGGTGTCGGACGTACTATTAACAAATTACGCAAGCACTCCACACCCTCTGTTGCTAAGGCAGCCACACAACTTGTGGCAAAATGGAAAAAAGATTTGTTGTAGACATCCGTTTAAGCTTAACACGATTAGATTATTCATCTTTTGATCCTTTTTTTGTCTGAACGGCTATCGCCCGGTTACCAGGGGCTAATGTCTGCTAGCATTTTCTTCGCAGTTTTCCATGCTGCATTTGGGGGCTTTGGTCGCTGTCCAGCTCCATCAAAGGACCCATAATGCGTGTCCTCTTCCAGAATCAACGATTCCTCCAGCTCGTCTGACGTGTGTCCCAATCGCGGAGAAAAGTTCATTGATGACGGCACGCAAAATTGGCCAGTCAATGGATCACTAGTGCTTATCCGTCCGTGTTCTATCAACTTTTCCCGGAAGCAATCTGTTTTGTCACGAGCTTCAAATACTCTTCGTCGCGTCGTTGAAGCAGGAGATAATTTATTGTCAGGTGGTCGATTGGCCACAAAATATACCGAAAACAGAAAACAGCTCATAGCGACTCCGAACGCGACCACTAACTCGACGCACATAATGATAGAGAGGTTACGATGATCAATGGGTGGCGTGTCTGGACTAGGTGGTGGGATCGCTATTCAAACACAAGTACCACATCTACGTCAAATATCATATTTCGCTCACGATCGTCTCGTAAACACACCTTCTGGTAGCAAAATGTTGAGCAGAGTGGCAGCAGCCAAAGTTGATCCTTTATAGCTATCATCAAAGGCTTGAATTGGTTCAGCATCGCGAGAATAATAAGCGAGCGTCAGAGCCGTAGGTGCAAGATCCTGCTCTGCTGCAGACCATGAAAGAGACGACTGCGCATATGCAGCTGCCTTACAAATCATCTCCCTCGTCTTGTTGCGTACGTAATCGGCCAAACCCGGGAACTTGTTCTAAGCATCACAATACTATTAGCATTTTAAGGACGCACTGAAAAAATCGATCAACATTGACATTACACACCCTCACAAAGTTCCGCTGTAGAAAGTAATTGTATAGTATCCACGTCGAGATTGCAGGGCGATCACTCATCAAACTTAAGTCATCTCCAGAGCATGCAAGAAATGAAGCTGGGTATTGAGTGCAATAGAACGAGAAAGAACCAGGCTCCGCTAAAAAATGTTTCATCGAGCGCATCTTCTTGTCATCGTCCAGATTTACAGCGTACCCAGGTAGAAAGCCGCGAAGAGAGTGAAAAGAACTCCAAGACAATTCGCTGGAGTCTGCAAAAAAATCTGTCGACGTGTTCCACAACCCAAGAAGGGCTTTTTCAAGCCCTTGGGCCATTGTCCGCAGTTCATTTAAGTCGTCCAAAAGTTCTTTCTGAGTCAAGACAAAGTCTGTGCACACGGACGAGTG
>NW_020188969.1:1005717-1009734 GCF_900000015.1 Plasmopara halstedii
CTTAAATTCAAAAACTGATTTTTATTTATTTATTTTATCTGCGGCAAAGCTGCCTAATTATAAATGCATAGATTTTCCTAAATCTGTATAGTAAAATCTAAATACATGTATAACTACTGGTCATACCGTATTCTTGTTTGGGTGTGGTCACGCCATGCACATCTGGTGTGACACACACCCCTTTTACCAGGGTACGTGTAACACAGCCGCCAATATTCAAAACCTTAGGTTTTCCTGACTAATATAGTAATACCACATTAATATAGTAAAATCTAATTAATTTACGTTACTACATGCAATGCTTCTTGTTACGGTGTGGTCACACCATTGTGCGACAACACCAACTTCTGTAATCCACACCTATGTACAGTCACACCATCTTGTGTGACCAGCCCTTTCCTACAAGGGTACGAGTAATCCCATTACAATAAGGAGTGTTGAGATAATGCCACTCAATAAGCGTTAAAGGTCTATTTTACATGCATAAGTATTACATTTTGCTCGCTCAAAAGACGAACTCAGATTATCCTTATTCTTAAGATGTCCAAGGAGCCATAAAGTCATTTTAATTCAGCTGCACAATTGCCTTTAAGGTGTTATGTCGTTCTTCTTCTCTCGAAGTCGCGATAGTCATTCTCCCTCCACGTCAGGAATCGCATCCCGTTGCGCAAGTGTATGTTGTTTTGGAGGAACTGTTGTGAACAGCGCTCTCTTTCATGCAAAGTCTTTTTCACTGGAAATTGGAATTTCGGCTTATTGCAAGTTCGAAATTTGATTGTATTAGCTGTGCCAGCAACTCCTTTTGTATAAGCATATTAGATGTCAGCATGAACGGAACGTCTATGCTTTGTACACTAAGGAGCGCCTCAGTCTGTTATTCGCTTATGTAAACTTGATACGAATGGCCACCAAATGGGCAACTTGACGAGCATTTTTCAATGCTCAAATTAAGCTATAGAAATTCATGAGTCAAGGACACCACTGAAGTCGCACGTGCTGATCCAGCCATAAGCAGTACTTGAAGGAATTGAGGCAGAGAAATCAGACTGAGCTGTATTCTCACGCACACGTCTGGGTCTGAGGGTTTCATTGAGGTATGCTGAGCGGCTTTTGTTTATTGGGCCGATCAAGGTCTACTTTGATATAGCTGGCCTCGTCGTCAGCTTCGTGAAGATGTCTTTCTTGGGGGAACGGGCACACACGTGAGAATTGAGCTGAAATTCTTAATGAAATAATTTTACTCATTACTTCTCTCCTTCTTTTCGAATAAGGCCTTTATGAGATTGGCCGCATGTAATGAGAATCGCCCGTATGTATACAGAAATTTTCTATGGAAGGTTAAGGTAAACTGACACGTCCCAATCCGTGTTACTCGCTTCCAGCGGGTCGTTGACTTACATAAAGAGGAGAAAAGGTGAAGCGACATTTAACTTTAAAGCCAACAAGCTTCTGACCTCTTATACCAACAGAACTGAAAGGTGATATACAAGTATACGGGGTGTATATCTGATTCACATTATTTATGTGGTATACACAACACATGTAATGGGACCTGACCCATCACATCGCCCCTCATCCAAAATAGGTTTACCCAAGTTTTTTAAATTTTAAAAGACTTCGAACTTTCTTCAGCTTTTCTTCCTGCTCTTCTTAAGACTCTCTTCAGACTTTTGTTCCGACTTTTGCTCAAATTCTTCTTTCGCTCTTCATCATAAACCCTCGCAAGATGGACAATACTCACGCTTGCTCCACATGTGATCCTCGTCACCATGGAACTGGAATTTTGTTCCAATACCACATCATCAGCGCATTTGTGCTATCGGTAACTTATGTCTCGGCGACGTTTTTGAAAGACGTGGTGGAATCACTCCAGCTTTCGACAAACTTTAAAGTCAAATGGGTGCAACTTTCCATATGAATCCAGCAAGTCAGTCCAGAGTCCATCCAGAAATTCGACACTCGATTTTGAGCATGCGTCCATGCGACCAAATCAATGGACATCCACCGTTTGCAATGCGCAAGAACCGTTTCTGACTTGTTGAATATACGCAATATGCGCTTTTGATTTTCGAATTTGACTAGATATATTTGAAGATGCTCGTGAAACGCGTTCGGTCATTAGTCGACTTCAGGACGAGAAGAATCGGGGAAGAAGAGGAAGGGACAGCTTCCGTGGGCGGAGTCCGTCTTCGGACGCGCATCGAACACGCGAACGATACTTGGACAGTCGCGACGAATATGAGTATGAGGCTCCCACGTATTTTCGCTCGCTGGATCCTCCAGTAATTTCACAAAGAGCTCATTCCGACCGCGAACGTTTTTTTTGCCATCTTGTCCTCGACGTGGTAGTGGCGATCCCATCGTCGATCTAGGAGAGGGGGACCTGGCGCTAGTTTACCGCCTTCTCCAGCTTTGTAACTGCGTTTGGTTAAGGTAAAGCTGCTTCTCTCGCTGAAGACCAGCGGCTGATCGAGGTGAAAGAATCGATGTCTTCGATGCGACAATGCGTGAGAAATAATCGACAAATTGTTCGCGATTTCGCATGGCGTCAAGAGAACTCGCCTGGGGATGCAATCGAAAATCGGATCCAACGACTGGAGAACAATCTGCAAGCTATTCCACCTGTTGAGGATGCTTTCGTTGATAATTCAGGGACTCCTGCCAATCGATCTCGCTCTTTTTTGGGCGTTCCCGGTAATTTTCGTTTCTATATGGGCGATACTGAGGTGAAGTTCAAACTTCAACCCTCGTGCCGAAGCCGTGGCTCAAAAGCCACCTTAGAATAAGACTGCGTTACATCCAGGCTGAACTGATGGTTGGGCCTGAGGAACCCTTATGTAGAACAGCAGATGGATCCTTAGCCAGCTTGTCAGGTGAATAGTGTACGCATTCTCACGGCATGATACTTCTCAGAATAGTCCGGTGAAGAGAGGTAATAGCTTTGAGCTTTGCATGCTGGGGACCGCGTCGTCTGATAGGTTTTTAGTACTAAGGAACACATAATTGAATGACATTTTGCTTTGACAACCTCATTTACATGCGTGTTCGTTTTGCATATCTTGCGCATCCGCCATAGCGTCTCGCATCCTTGTGATAACATTCCACTACTCATGATGAACGAATCTAGGGCGTTCATAATCTTGCGCTTAGCATGCGCATCATTTTTCGTTTGATTCGGGAGGCAAAAATCTGCCGAGCTTCTCCCCCACTTACATTAGAAACACCAGTCATCGCACAGACCGGTATTTGCGGGTGTCGCAAGCCATTTCTAAAAATGGCGTCAATTTAGTGGAGGAATGAGCTATGTTGTTCATAGCAAAGTCAACCAGTGGAAATATCGAATTCCATTTCGCAGGAATTTTTGTACAGCATCTCCAAACACACCACCGACAACTCGGTCGACACGTTTTGTTTCTCCGTCGGTCTCTGGCTTACATACCCCAGCGGACACCAAGAATTCTTTCCAAAAAACACTCGTGAATCGTGTATCACAACCTAAGATGATGAAGTCTGGCAACCCATGATTCAAAAAACGGGATCAATGAACAAATAAGCTGAACCTTTTGCATCGATTGAATAGCTACACAGAGCGATGCGATTCACTTTCAACAAACACTAGCACTCCATTGCATCCGTCAGCATTTTCAGGAATCCAAAAATAAAGTCAAGGCTGAATGCATTCCAACAGTCAATAGGAACAGGAAGACTCTGCAGTGTGCCTTGCACCCTTCATGCGCTGACAGACCGTGCATATATTCACGTATCTTGCCACCCATTTGTACATGTAAGACTACCTACATTGGGTACCTCGAGACTGGTAGGTATTTTCACGGCCAAAAGGACCGGTCATAGGCGTTTCATGCATTTCGTATAACTTCAAATCGATCGTTGTGCAACTTCGTAGCATAACGTTGCAGCCTTGATTTCAAGCTTGTGAGGAAATTTTATGTCACTAGATGACAGTGCTCTGATGATCGGATCACACTGTTTGTTCTCAACATACGCTCGACATATCAT
>NW_020188969.1:1009744-1010846 GCF_900000015.1 Plasmopara halstedii
CTAATCCATTATCTTAATTTTCTTTGACTTCGTGACGTTGGCCACTCCATGAATGCTTTGACCTTACCAGGGCCTGCATGAACACTGCTTTCACCAACATAACTTGCATTGAATTTTACCTTTTCTAACAGCGCACGGAGGTGTTCCAAGTGCACTAATTCTCTTGATCTGTCATCTCGTCTTTCGATTGAGCGAAAACATCTTCAAAATCGTTATGTGGTATCGCAAGCCACTCCCATAATTTACCGGGCGGTGTACTAACAGCCGTCAAATTGACGTCCTCCTCCCTCATCACGAGGAAGTAATATCCATCGGTTAAATCAAGAACACTTAACTGTGTATCGCCGGACATACAGTACATGATGACATCCTAGCGCGAAATTGGCGTTTGCGCGGGAATTGTCGCCGCTTCTAGCTTGTTAAAGGCATAGCATACACCATTTATCATTTGGGTCACGCATAAAAAACGCTGACTGGTGCAATATGAGGGGAACTGCTTGCCCTCACCAGACCAGCAGCTTACTTTTGTGCAAAGAATTCATCAATGTACTCACTTTGTCAACGCGACCTTGACCACTGTCTAAGCACCTCATGCTTTAAATCAGGTTCACAACCAATTTTATGTCGAACTCAACGTTCGGGTGGAAGTCCAGAGGGCATTTTCACACTAAGGACATCATGCTTATATTCCACAACAAGTAAATAATACGGATTAATTCAATCCTTCAAAATAGCGGGTCCTCTGCAAGATCGCTGTCAAATTTCCTGGACATCACATCATCAACAACGGCTGAACGTGGTTCCGCTGAGTCGATCTTTGACATGAGCAGCACAACCTCAGCATTGTCATCACACTTGAGATCGTGTAACAAGTCATCTTAAGCAACTCCCTCGAGAAACACCAGCTCTTCCGTCGTCGGAAACGGTGCCAAAAAAACATATGCTCTATTCACATCATAACCAGTCGTTGCATCCACAATACGTGATTACTTGCTAAATTTCCATCATTAGAACTAGTACGCTGGGCTCACATCCCGTGGAAACAACCGCATCCAGAGCGGAAGTATCGTCACTAAAATCAATGATTCCCGTTTTTTTCTGC
>NW_020188969.1:1010856-1011197 GCF_900000015.1 Plasmopara halstedii
CGAGTACATCGCTTCTGGTATAACTGATACGAGCTAGCTCAAAATCGGACGACGTGACAATGCGTCTGCCAGCACGATCAGTTATCAAGGCTTGTGCGCGACTCCTCGTCGTGGGAAAGATAGTTCTTTTCTGCTGGCTTCAGCTGTCGCGATTGAAATGACATGACACGATCGTGTCCTTCCGAGACTTTTTGCAATCATCCAGAACCGATCTCAAACCCAGAAGCGTCACACACCACGCACACTACGCTAGACGGCTTTTAATCATCTGTTATAGCAAGTGATGGTGCTTTCATCGAGCTGTTCTTAATTTGAGCGAATACTCCTTTACAAGTGGATGA
>NW_020188969.1:1011359-1011511 GCF_900000015.1 Plasmopara halstedii
ACCCACTTCACGCCAGCTAAAGGCTGCCGAGAACTACCCAGTTCACGATAAGGAAATACTTGTGATGGAGATGCACTTGTCAAGTTCAGAATGCCCGTGATACTGATATCTTGTTTCTCTCCAAATCGTAAACTCGATATCCCTTGGTGTCT
>NW_020188969.1:1011521-1011594 GCF_900000015.1 Plasmopara halstedii
ACAGCTTGCTTGAGCCCATATATAGCTTTGTTCAGCTGACATGCAAATCCTTGAGCTCCCTTAACACCAATCG
>NW_020188969.1:1011604-1011865 GCF_900000015.1 Plasmopara halstedii
AACGAAATGTAACTTGTTTCACCTAGACAAATGAAAGACTATCTATAGACCTGGAATCTATATTCATCTCCATTACCGTACTTTGCAGCGTCATTTGCTTTCTACCACATGCAATCAGCATTGTCATAGCAGCACAGACGGCTTTCTTTGATCCTTTGTAGAAAACGCCACGCCACCTTTGTGAACGCTGTCAAAGCTAAATAGGAATGGTCTGAATGGCGCGCTGTTAGCGCGAGTCAATGTTGAATAACCAGAATTTGA
>NW_020188969.1:1015072-1015388 GCF_900000015.1 Plasmopara halstedii
TCGACCTCGCGTGGGTCGATCCAGCAGCGAGTTGGGGTCATTCACGAAGACCTTGTGCTTGAAGCTCGATTCAAGGTGGTACTTGAACGTCGAGAGGTGTTTGCTGTCTGCAACTTGGTTTCTTGGACGCACGACACCGAGTACTTGGAGAGCAAGCTTTCAATAAGTAGGTGACCGTATTTCTTGATGCCATTAGTGTTCACGGCAAGGAGCCTAACGTGGCTCCATGTGATGGTGGGCAATGCGGAAGGTTTAGTGACGAGTTGCCAAGCCACCCGCGACCATCACCACGCCGCCATCCACTTCTTGGAGCTGG
>NW_020188969.1:1015398-1015471 GCF_900000015.1 Plasmopara halstedii
AACAATCGAGTCGACAAGCTTGCGCTGCATGACTTCATCAGGTGGAGGATCCCCTCCTGCTGAGCTGTTGTGA
>NW_020188969.1:1015481-1015596 GCF_900000015.1 Plasmopara halstedii
CATCCGGAGCGACCTGGTAGAAACCAGCGGTCAGTCCGTCCATGCCAGGCGAGGATTTTGCTTTCATGTGCCGAATCGCGTTTGCCAGGTCGGCAGCTGTTATTGGTGCGTCAAG
>NW_020188969.1:1015606-1015694 GCF_900000015.1 Plasmopara halstedii
TAGCTGGATTGACTTGAGTTATACGGCAATTCAGGGATCGAAGAGTCGAGTCGAGGGTCAAGAGGAGTGTTGAGGTCGCCCAACACGA
>NW_020188969.1:1015704-1015825 GCF_900000015.1 Plasmopara halstedii
CCCATGGCGTCCTGGAATGCCTCGAGCCAGCCATTTGAGAACTGGAATGGCTGATGTCTGGGATAGAGACGGTCAAGAAAATGGGCTCCAGTCTCTTTGAGGAGATCTCCAGACATATTGA
>NW_020188969.1:1015835-1041107 GCF_900000015.1 Plasmopara halstedii
AGGTACGTACTTCGTGGAGCAGGATGAGCAGAAAATCCCTTACGCAGTCGATTCTTGTGACAGGGCGCTACAAAACACAAATTGTCGTTATTTTCAGCACATGATAATTCGCTTGTGGCGTTTGGAAATGCATTGCAGCTTCAGATTCCACGCGTTATTCCTTCGTATGGTGCTATGCTGACGTTCGAAATCTATCAACATTGTCACACTGGCGAGTTCTACTTCAAGACACTTTATGAAGGAGTCGAAGTGACTTTTGCAGACCATGAACACTCAACTCTTTGTCCATTTCTAGTCTTTCAACAAGCAGCTCAAAGATTCTTACAAATGCAAGTGCCACAGTCGAATGCTGCACTGTAATTTTCATTTTCTTACCACATAAGTAATCAATAAATAATTATTACATTAACTAAATAAATACTTAGCAATCTTCCAGCAATCTCGTAACTCATGTCTACATCTTCTTTGTCTAACCACAACGTAGCTTTACGTCATGTTCTTGTCTTTCATCGTCATGGAGATCGTACGCCTGTGCTTACGTCAATAGGTACCAAGTTAATGGTAACACCCGAGGAAAAAGAATATTGGGCTTCAAAAGTAGCGACACCAGAGCAGCTTGAGTTATTGCAACAGACTGCAAAAGTTGTAGGTGCTGATGAGTTGCAGCCTCCAGTGATCAATCCGTCAAAGGAGTCAGAGTTTCCTTATGGATTATTGACTCAAAAAGGTGTTAAGCATATGATAACGAAAGGACGAGCTCTGCGCCAGCGATATGGACAATTATTGACCGAAGACGTTAAGATCGAGGACGTTTATGTATTGTCAAGTAATGTTCCCCGTACTATTGAGTCAGTCCAATGTTTATTGCGAGGATTCTTTTATAACGATTATCACCAGTCAAAAGATGTCCCACAATTTCTTGTGCGCACATACAAGCACAATGTCCTGGCACCTATGCATCCATTGCAAGTATTTCATGAGATTGAAATCATAGTACATGACGATGTTGTAGCGTTTAGAAGTGACATTGAACGTGATACTACCGAGAAGCTCAGTTTACATTTACGAAAGTGTTTAGAAGTACCAAGCGATCAGCCACTTTCTTGGACAGCAGTACGAGACGCATTAACGTGCCGTGGAGCCCACGATTGGCCTTACCCTGAGGGTGTAGACTACGAGATTTTTAAACAAGTTGAAGCTTACGATACGTGGCTTTGGCAACGTTTGTACCATCGCAAAGATTTTTGCTTTCAAGCTTTTAAAGATGGTGTGAAGGAGGTCTATACATTTATCAAATCGATAGTGGAAGGCAAGCAACCTGCAAAACTATCCTTCTTTTCAGCTCATGACAATTCGATTGTGGCGCTTCTGGGTGCTCTACAGATTGACGTGGGGTCACAACTGCCCGAGTATGGCACAACGCTAGCATTTGAGGTATATGATGACATGACAACACACGAGTACTTCATCACACCACGGTATGAGGATAAAATTGTGAAATTCGCAGGTCAGCAGCAGGATTCAAGATGCTCATATTCACACTTTGAAAAGCTGGCTCTCGAATTCCTATCCTACAAACAAAACGAATAGACATATCAAGTGCCGACATTTATTGCGCTGGCCACGTATCATTCGAAACAAGTGGATGACGATGGCTTGTTTTCTCGTCACTTCCGTTCTTAGCTTTATCAAGATTGTCCGCATAATGAATGCCTTTGTAAGTGCAGTCGTTCCACCACGCTTCACTTTTGTTATAATCATCCTTGCTTATCTTGTCCGTCTTTGATTTGTCCACCAACTCTGTCTTTTTCTTCTTTACTTTTGTTTGATTTTCGTTCATCACCTGCGTACCACGTGAAGCTTTTCCCCACCATGCTGGAGGATCCATCCACCACGCGCTTGAATCCTTTTCCACTGATTCACCAGCTGCAGCTTTTAAGTCTCTACTTTGCTTTAGCTGCCACAGCTCTAAATTCTTGATCTCAATCGCCTTCAACAGCGACTCAAACCGCCAGAACTCGCTCTCTACGTACAAGTCACGTAACAACTTTGGGTCGGATGGCAAAATACCATCTCGCAAGAAGCGCAAAATATGGCGAAAGAGTCTCCAATCTCTATCGACGCGAAAGCAGCCACTTTCATCAGCACATAGCGGCGAATCGTCTTGAACGAAAGCAGCGAGTAACGACGCAGAGTCTTTTAACGCCACTGCTGCCGAGAGTTCAAAGAGTTGACCACCAATATCAATAGTCACGCGACGGTCATTAGGTGCAGGAAAGGATGCAAGACAGAACCAGTCAGACGAACGGAAAGCTTCAAAACGTTCACGCTCGGAAGATAGCAAAGCGTGCATTAGCAACAATCTTCGCTTTTCACGGCGAATAAAAGCACGTTGCTTGGCAACCTATTAGCACATTTTCACTTTGTTAAAAAGTCATGTCATGACCCCACGACAAGATACAACATACTCGTTCAAATTGCACCTCAAGATTTTGTCGTTTAGAAGCTACGACAGTACGATGCAAAAGTGTCTGATCCTCTTCTTGAGTCTTTAAAGCTTGTTTTCTTCGCGCCAAGCTGTCGTCATCGGTAAAGCTGTCTCCAAAAAGGGTCTCAGACGAGTCAGAAGCCCATACAGAATCGTAACGAGGCTTTTGCGACGACATATACGCTTTTGAGATAGCGACTTTTAGATGATCTTGAACCGACGCGACTGTACAAGCTCAAGGACAGACTGAAAAACGCATTCTGAGACATTGGTACAATATGAAACATCTTATGACAGAATCTCTAGTAACACAACCATGAGCAATAAGAAAACACAGCTTTTGCGCGAGGTGTTAGCATTGCTCGTGTCGGACAAAGTCGATTCCGAGTTCTTGGATGGATCTAAAATCTCTTCTGGTTCTAAGATCGATGCGAGGGATCCTGACGCAGTCTTGCACTTGGTTTCAAACGCAAGCGAGAGCGATGAATTCATACATTGGGCATTTTCAAAAAGACAGTCATTGTTGTACATGACGCCATCCGAGCCACAGAGCGGATGAAATTCTTTGGTACAAACGCTCTCGATACAATTGTCCGAACTGGACATTGAACCGATGAATTGCACCGTGTCTTGATCACTTGTAGCATTCAATCTACTGCCAGCAGTATCGTTATTGCACTCTTCGTTTGAAATGAGGATTAGCGACGGAGTGTAACATTGAATTTTCTCGAGCGAACACTTATTGCTGTATGTTCTTCCATCTGATCCACATACTGGCACGTACACGTCAAGACAATCAAACTTTTCCATACATAAAGCTTCCATTTCATCAATACTGTCTTCGTTACTATCTTCATTATTGCATGCTCCTTGTGAGACAATGACCAATGTATCATTTTGCGATGTACATCTTGTTTGTTCAAATTCGCACGCGTTACTAAAAGTCTCACCATTTGAAGCACAGACTGGATCAAAGATTGCTAAGCAAGCAAAGTCACAGCTTGATAACAACTTTAATGTCATGATATGATGCTTTGGCAGAAAATTTAGAAATGGGCAGTATCACAAAGTTGAAGTGTAGAATCTTATTACATTTTAGAGATAGCTGTGACATATTTACCCTCATTTAATCAATTGCTTGATCCTATATAAGACTGTCGATTACACAAATGATATTTTACGTAGGCCACGTAAAAAAACTCAATATTTCGTCCTCGATGCGTATTGGCTCGCGTCTTGATACGCGGAATATGGCTACACAATAGTTAGCTATAGCATTATCGATTATTGCTGCATTCGTCTCCATTTTTTTCATCAGTTGAGTCTGTAATCATGCTACAAAGCGTGAGGATCATCCAATTCATATCACAGTTCACAATTCTCATTCTAATTCTTGTTGCAGTGCAATTGCACTCTTGGACCATCATTGAATTCACAAACATTGACACTTCGATAGCAAAAGATAATAATTTTATCACCAGACTTGTATTCGCACCCGATCGCTACTGTTTCCGCAATATCAATGGAAGTTCGACGTGTCAACCTTTTTTACATGCCATTTTGGATAATTCACGACAAACGGACGATTGGTCTGATCAAGGCCCCGATCCTTTTGAATCGCCTTCATTGACACTTGAAAGTGACAATGTGATCAATCAAGCTCTATCCTGCTGGTGCCACACACGCGGTAGCCTCACATGGTATATGCAAGGGGCAACAAATTTGGCGTGTCTTGTGGTCTTGGAAACAGTCAAGTATACTTTAGCACTGTGGGGTCTTTTCGCAACCGTAAATCTTGTAATTTCGTCGACATCAATTTCATTCAACTTCAAAGCACTTTTCAGCTTTGTCAGTGCATTGTTTGGATTCTTAGCGATATTGACATGGTGGTTTTATAGCAGTACGTACTTTGATCGCGACTACGTGAAAGAGCTTGCGCTGAATTGGAAACACGGTACGTCTTACCATTGTATTCTCATTGCGTTTGTGCTAGCCAGTTTGAATGCACGAATAGCATTCGACGCAACTAGTTCAATTAATACTCCAAAGTACACAAGACGTTTTGTTCGACCAACACCAAGAATCTATGAAACAAATGAGTGGGACCCAATGTCTTATCCAGCCAACTATCTTGTTTAATATGACAAATCGAATTTGATATTTCGATTTGATTGTGCTCGTTGTTCTACAAATACATTATAATAACTCTACAAAACAAAGTTGTTGGTCAATTAAGATGAAAGTTTCCAACAATATTGCAATGACGATTTAATTTGATTTGTGTATACTAACTAAATAACTTTTGGCTACAACGATACAAAGTCGCTAACAGAACGAATTCGACTTTGACTTGAGCTTAAGTGTCTCAACTATGACTCTTCTGCCGCACCATTGTTCCTAGAGCTGGCGCAGAAAGGCTTGTCAAATATATCCCGTTTTGAAATCAGGACTGCCTATAACGAACAGAACAAATTTCATATCTTTCGAATATTTGTAAGCTTGTTTATTAATAAGTTTTGACGTTTGCGTCTTCAATTTGTAAACTCATCCGTCTTTAATCGTAAAAGCAGACGATTTAGCAACAACTTGTTTACGTTAAATTATTTAAAGTATCCTAATTCCCTCAACATCAAAAGAACTTGCTGGGAAAATAGGAATATACAAAAAGCCTTCGAAATGAATTCGTTGCTGAGCACGAAGGGAATCCCTTACCAATAATTTCTATAAATTTAGTCTAATATTTTATCATTTCTATATATCAAGTCTGACATAATTGATACACAATGGAGTACCCTGATTTGAATCTGTATTAACTATTCAACAGTTTGTTAGTAAAGTTCTGCCATTATGTTCACCACGAGTGCTGTCCAGCCCGAAAAGGGATGACACCGCTGTCCCTGACCGTATCGATGTCCAGCATTAATATCACCATTATACTGCTCCCACAAGAATCCAGTACGCTCGTACTCACGGTATACATTGGCAATCACGTTTGCTCGAAGTGCAGTATACGCTGATGCAAACTGAGCTTGAAACGGACTCCCCGTACTCGGCTGGGCATAATAATGCAGTGCATCTAAAGCCAAGTAATTGATATTCATCCAAATAGCTCCACGCCAATACGGATTGTCACCGGGAGCGTTCTCTTGCTCGTAAAATTGATTTTTTGTCGACAATGACCGCAATCCAAACGGTGACCACAAATGTGTCGGATCCGTCATTTGATTCAGCAATACAAGTAATTTTGGTGAATCCGGCGGAAGAACTTTTAACAAAAGAGGAAAGACACTAACATAACCAACGTGTTTAACGTGTTGCAGCTTCGTTGTGCCTGGAACAAACACAGGTAGCATTTGCAAGCCACCGCGTCCGTCACCCAGTGGAAATAGAAAGAAAGGGTGACTACTTGGACATTCAACATCTTTAGTCTCGATTTGCTGAAATGGAGCTGTAGCATCGATCACTTGACCCCGATCATTGCGACAACGTATAGCAACCTGGTACTCAATTAAACCATCTTCACTGTGCTCTCCAACGTCGAAATACGACTGAGCAGTCTCGTTCCAATGATGCTGATCAAGTCCAGTGAAAAAGTGAGCACTATTTTTTATGAACAGCTGAGAATCACTTTCTTCACTGATATAGTTCGCAAGCTTTGCCATGACATCACTCGAGCGAATCATCCACGATAACAAGTCCACATGCATCTCTCTGTCGCTTGAAAACGATGCACGCGGATAATCGTCCAATCCTGATGATAGTGTGTTGGAGATCAGCTTACCATCACTTACACGACGGCCACGCCAGCGAAAACTTGCATCTTGTGGACCAACTTGTGTCTTTAAAAACCAATCATACCAACGCTTAAGAAATGGATAAATTGCGCGCACAAACTCTTTCAGTTCTGTAATTGATTTTGTAGAATCATACCAATGCAACATTTTTTCCAATGCAAGCAGCAAAGTTGGAGGATTTGCGTGTTCTACATGTTGAACTAGAAACTCGGAAGGTACTCGACGACGCGCATCTTGACCCAAGATCTGCTCACGGGCAATGTAGCCATCTGTTTCCATCAGCCCAAACCAGTGAGCAATGATATCTTGAGCAATGTCATTGTTAAAAGCAGAAACACCAATTTGATGAAAGCCTTCATCCCACACAAAGCCACGAGGAAAAAATGACCGCGATGGGACCGCTGTAAACAGTGCCTTCATTGGTGTTTCAATAATTTCAGATTTCTTTTCATCATGTTGCACCAGCGAGCTACCGTAGAAGTAGCCTGTGCCTCCGATCAAGTTACTAAAAGACGCTTTGGCAAAGTCTACAAGGCTTTGATTGAATGGAACTTCGACTCCATCAACATCTGGCCATGTTTTCGTCGATAAATGGAAAGCATCTTCAAACTTGCTGTCAAACTGCTGTGAAGATTCAGCCAGCTTTTCAGTAATAAATGAATCAATAGGTCCAATTTCAATATCAGCTGCACTGGATGACACGGCTTCATTAAACAACACATCCAGTGTCACGTCGCCTTCCTGGAACGTTTCATAATCAATATCCATAATCGCTTGTACAACAATCATAGTGCTTCCCTCTTCAATGAAATTTTCAAGTAAAATTTCTTTGTCTGAATTCAAGTCTGTACTACCCTCACCCCCAGGATGCCGAGCCAACGACACGAGTCGATCCTTAACATTGATGACATTCGTGTCTTTAAATCCAGCATAATGTAGCTCTACACCATGCACATTCGAGCGTGTCTTTAACTGCACTTGCATGCGAAAAGTGAGTGGTGCCATGTCTTGCTCCAACTTTTTATTTTCATAGCCTTCACTCTGCAGCAACATCTGCAGACACTCCTCCTCTTTCCCTTTCAGCTGCAAAATCATGGGTTCAATGACAATCTCCATCAAATTTTGAAGGTTTTGTCGACACTGCAGGTCTAAACTTTCATCTTCACAACTCAGATCTATGTAGAAAAAAAGCGACGCCTTATTCCTTTCGATCTTTCGACGACTCAATCGCTCGTCCTTTGGTATCAAAGGAGCAGTATGCACTCGAACAACCCATCCTTCAATTTCTTCTGTTTGAACTCGAACGTAACTTGTATTCAAATCCAGTCGATTAAACTGATCCGCTATTTTTTGAAATCCAAAATTATTTCCATCGTGTTGCAACCAGCCATACTGTTGTAAATGGTCTTCTTGACGACATTGGTGTCGAAGTTGTGATACATCTTCTAATTGTGAACCCCATAAAAGACCAGCCGACACAAAATTAGGCGTCGTACGAGATCGTATACCCAAATATAGACCCGGACGATATGTACCCCATCGTAAGTGACTTGCTGAATTGGCTTGAATTAATTCGTCAAGTATTTGAAAGTCTAAAGGCGCAGACGTGGAAACTACCGCAGATTCTAACTCCTCTACAGATCTATACAAAGTCGTATACACGGAAATGACCAATACAATAAGCGAAGTACCCACGTATACCACCTTTGAGTACAGTGCACTCTCATCTGTCGGTCGGGTGACCATGAGAAAACGGAAATTGTGTACAGCTACTTGAATATTTAGGTCAAGTATTTCTTTTGAGCTTATTGATAGGTGGAAATGTCAATTTTCATTTTAAACTTGTTTAGTGATCGTCACTTTTAATCCTCCACGTGGCAAGTCATTAAGTGATCATGGCACGTGGAACTATACGTATCGTATCCTTGCTTGTAGCTCTGCTACTGGTTATTTGCTGGTCTGGAGATAATGTTGAAGCCAAAAAGAGTCGCAAGAAGAAGGAAGTGTTGCTTAAAGGCAATGAAAAGCTGGCGCAACTCCAAGATCACGTGAAAAATGGAGTCATTTCGTTTACGAACGAGATTTATGGACGTTATGCCTTGCGACCAGATCGTCCGTATCATTTGGTGCTTTTGTTTACGGTGTCTGGTGCCAAATTCAAATGTGATATCTGCAAGTTGGTCTTACCTGAATTTGAACTACTTGGCTTAAGTTACGAAGCTGCGAAGCAAATTAAAGTTGATACGCGCGATGGTCTTGAGATTTTCTTTGGTGTTGTTGACTATTCAGCAAACGAGGATGTCTTTAAACGGTTTGACTATACCTCTGCTCCTCATATCGTGTACGTGGCGCCCGACCGCTCTTTTGACGCGGGTGAAGTCATGCCGAAGAAATTTAAAGTGGAGACCCAGAACTTTTACAATGTTCACTCTCAAAGTTCGAGTGCCGATGCATTGGCACTCTTTGTAAAACAACGTACGGGTTTTGAGATCTATGTGCAGAGGTCGAAGACTACGCTTTATCTGTTCCTTGTTTTAGCGCTGGCTTTGGCTGCACTCATAGCCAAGCTGGTGCTAGCTCATCTTGACCTTGTGCTGGCCAAACTTCGTCGCAAACAGTTGTGGATGACAGTCTCATTGTTGTTCTATGGACTCTCTGTGTCGGGTATGGTGTATTGTATTATTCGTAAACCGCCACCATTCGCCTCCGATCGTGCTGGGAACATTCAATACTTTCATCCGCAAGGTCGCCAACAATTTATCTACGAAGGACTTATTGTTGGAGGATATGACATTGCTGCTGCTATCTTTATCATTCTTCTTTCGCAGTGGACGCTTTATTTGCGCAACCCAATTGTGCGTTATCTCTCCATCGTCGGTTGTACTCTGGGCTTTGTGCTCATGTATCGTCAAATGACGAGTGCGTACAAGTTTAAGAATCGTTGGTACACGGGCTGGATGGGTATCTAGACTAGCAATCGTCTACATAGCTTACTAACTTCATACCACGCTTAAATTCGAACAAGTTGCTAAGTGCATTGTCACAAATTATGTGTTTTTTTGTCCGTTTTTGCTCAAAATCCAGCCAACCAGCGGACGTACATATGCCGTCAGTCGCCAATTCGCCGATATAACTTCTTGTTGCTATCGTCATTTCGCTACTGACGCGATGGAGGGCTGGTTAACAAAGCGTCGAGACCACATGAACCTCATTTGGTGTGCGTGTCGTCTAGTACTAGAATATGAAATTCAGTATAAATTGATCTGACTTGAATTTAATTATTTGTGTGTCCATATGTAGTGGATCGATACTTCCTCCTTGATGGTAATCAGCTTCGTTACTATCGAAAACGCGGTGATCCTGCTCCACGAGGAACGTATGTTCTAACTGATGGTTGTGTTGTAAGTCCTGTCTTTAATTCTGAAGAGAAACATAAACACCATGGACCTGTGTGGATGTTCCGCATAACATTTGCAGTTGGCGATAGTGTAAGTGGTGAAAAATCCTACAAAAAGGACCGTTTTCTTGATCTTGGAGCTAAGAGTGAAGAGAATGCCAAGGAGTGGAAGCGCGCTTTAGAAAACGCTGTGCGCTCTCTGCGTGAACTCGTGGCACACCAAAAGAAGCTCAAGACAGATGCCGAGATTTTTCCAACGCCGACGCATGTTCCAAGAATGCTAAAAGCTGATGAAGACACTGTGTCACTGTTTAATTTGGATGCAGATAATGTCAAGGCAGAGCAGGCATGGTGGTTGGCTCGAGTAGAAGGTGGACTCCGAATTATGCAGGAATGTCCGCTTGGACCAAATGTGGCCGCAAATCTGTACGCACAACATGCGGCTACAATGAACGGATTGATATTTAGTGCCTGTGTAGGTGCAGCACTGAGTTTCAGCACTATGTATTCCTTCTCGAACAATATGCTCATGAGCTTCGTAACAGCACTTGCAGCTATTGCCGTATGTTGTGCAGCCGTGATGCCGATACAAGCGCCGGAAATTCCGAGTTTGCGAGTCTCACAAGTCGTTCACGGTTCTCCAACAGAAGTTTTTCGTCTCATTATGAACTCCAAGCGATTCCAGCGATGGGACGCAGCAACGGCTACTATGCGCGTCGTACAGCAATTAGATGATCACGCGGATATTGTCTACGTGACGCAACGACCGACGCAGTTGGGGCCATTCTGGCAAAAAGCGCGTGACCTTGTACTTATGCGCTACTGGCGACGTGAAGAGGATGGATCATATTTTGTCATGTACCAGAGTATTGACCATCCAGAATGTCGGGTGAGGCATAATTACGTGCGTGCAAACTTCCTAGGCGGCGGCTTTGTTATTGCCCCCCAGCGTGTTCCAAGTGGATCGATTCGCACGTTAGTAACGTACGTGATTCGCTACGATCCGGGAGGTTGGTCCCGCATTTACCATCAACTTGGTATGGACGTGGATTTGGTCATGCCGATGCTTCGTAGTGTTGTGGGAATCCGAGATGAAATGAGTGCTACGGACTTTATTACGCCTAATGTCTCGATGGCACCTGCTAATGACGAGGAGGGCTCGAAAACTGGTCAGGGGGATTCTGTTGTCACGCATCGTACAAGCGTGGACTCTGCGGGTGCTGTACTGGGCGTTCAAAAGTTGGAAACGAGTCTTCCCGAAAAAATGTGGGCGGAACCTGATGCTTCGCTTTTCAGTGTCCGTGGACATAATTACTTATCTGACAAGAAAAAGATTTCGTCGGCACCTGCAATGTTTCATACTGTGGGTGTGGATCTTCTCTCGTTTGAAAGTCCCGCAGAAAGGTATAATGTCTCTTCTCGTACTGATAGTGTCGGCCGCACCAGCTCCAAATTTACGTTTGTTGTCAACATGATCATTCCAAGTCCAGAAAATGTCTGCATGGTGTTCTACTTCCAGCCTGTGCGTGACAACGTTTTTGAAGATGGATCGAGTTTTTCGGAGCTGCTGAACGACTTTATCGATGGTGATGACCAGTTCCGGAACTCACGCTTTAAGCTTATACCTACAGTCGCCGAAGGAAGCTTCATCATCAAGCAGTCGGTTGGATCAAAGCCCACATTGCTCGGCAACAAGCTGAAGTGTCTCTATTATCGAGAAGAAAACTATTTTGAAGTGGACATTGATATTTCGTCCAACTCAGTTGCCAATACGGTGGTAGGCATGGTACAAGGTGTGACCAAGTCGCTCGTAGTGGATCTGGCCTTCCTACTTGAAGCCCAGTCCGACGAAGAGTTACCGGAAGTTATCCTCGGCGCAGTTCGCATGCAACACGTTTCGCTCGACAAACCACGCCGAATGCCAGCACTCACTTCTTGAGAGTTCAGGAGCTTGTTTTACTCGCGCGTACAGTTTCATTCATACTTGATTGCCCTGAGGCTAATACATTTCTGTCTTTATCTACCTACCTGCCTAGATATAATAATTGTTCTTTCGTGTCTAGCATGCTTACCTGAGGGTCGAGAGCACAGCAAGACTTCGTTCACGCTCAAAAGATACTATTCGCCTTCTTGATCTTGAGCCAACAACGCTCGACTCCAGCTTGACTGAAGATGTCTCCATAAACATCTTTTGTCGCATGTGTTGAGCAACGTTTGCCTCCGTAGGGACAAAATTAGCGTGGTCCCAAACAATATCACTCAGAGCAACTTGGTTCCAAAGGTGACAAACTAAACTTGCATTGTGCAAGTCGGCATTTGTGAGGAAGCCGAAAATCTTGGCGCTGACGTCGCTCTCTACAGGTATGAGATTAGATCCAAACAATGGTAGCACGAACACTTGTTCCGCTTTACTCGATGATCGCAATGCGGCTGACAATGCAGCCTTCCCGGAGATGTTGCCAATTTTGTCATTATAAGCATCGCGTTCTTTTAACAGTAGCAAGTCGTGCGCAGCTCCACTGGTACCCACCTGATGTGTATCACCAGTTCCTCGAATTGGAGACATTTTCTGAAAGCCTTTAGTACCACATTGAGCATTTGGTGAGTTTTTAGGGATAAATGTCACTCGGCCACACACTGAGCTATCATCAGAGTTACTGAAACTGCTGGTTGATGATAGTCTAGACAGTAGGAGCTCAGTGTGCCCCCTATGACGTCCGAGAGATGCCTTGAACGGTGATGAAGAGTCCTTTTCCCGTTTTTCACGATCAAGACGCATCCGCTTGCGGACGACTTGAGGAACTGGTGATACAAAAGTCTCTTCGAGCTCGTTGGAAGCTGTTTCAGCATTTGAGACTGCGGCCATACCATCATTCGTATGAGTACACAAAGCCTGATTCTTACATTCCTGTATAAATGGAAACGAAATACAGCACAAGTTTGTCATTGAGGAAAGCACACAAAACAGGTAGGGACCTAAACGTACAATACAGCGGCAGTTCTCTCCACAAGGCACTCCCGCCTGAAAACACTCGCAATATTTTTTCTGACAAGCTGATTTCTTGCAGTGGCATCCGTGTTTGTGCATCTTGGTGGCCAATAAAGTCGCACTTAATAAATGTTGTCGAAGATGTAAAGTACTCGGTGGTGACAATGAATCGTTACGTGAAGAATGACTTTCCATGGACTTACTGACAGACAGGCGACGGCCATTTGCTGATGCAGCAATTATAGTCGGATTGGCACCGATTTTAGGTTTGAATGCGTTTGGATTCTTCTCAAGTCGCGACGCGATGGCTTGCTGCCGAATGTCCTCCTTGATAGAGATGTTTGCACAATCCAGACATTTGCAGCTTGCGTTACAATAGCCACCACTGGCAAAACATTCACAGTAAAGCTTTAGACACTTGGACTTTTTGCAATTGCACGGGGCCTTAATTTGCGCTTGTGCCGGGACCGTCTTGACAGTAGAGCCAAGTGACGCTTTAGATTCGGACAGGTGTAATGCAGTCGAGACTTCGATAAGAGTCGGCGTTTGATGCAGAGAGTTTTTAAAGGTAGACATGTCACTATCAATCGTGGTACACGGTGGTGACGGAGTGTACCTAGTCGTAGCTATTGGTATTTCTCGCCGTTTCCTTTGCTTGTTTGGTGTGCTAGATGGTGCTATTGCCAGCTCAACTTTTAGTGGCAACCGCCGCGTGTTATATGCTGATCGGCTGATCTTCGAAACAGGCATGGAGACGCACTGTGCTCCTCTCCGCTTATTTATGGTGTTAGCTGGATTCGTCAAGGGAGTATCTGGCTCGGTCGCCGGACTCAATTTGCACACAACGGGTGATGACCGCGTCACCTTTTGACAAGTTGTTGACTTCCGAGGTGTGGGTGTCTTAAACTGGTGAGCGTCACGTGTTTGCCCATTCCAAGGCTGTAGCGGCGATCGAGTCGAACGATGCTTTGCTGCAATCTTTACTGGAGTTGGTAGTAATTTACGCTGAACGTTGTGAAGTTTCGAGTCATCTGCTTTACGCCGGCGAATACACTTTTTCCGTTTTCTGTCCAAGCCGAAACACAGCAAGACTCAGTACCATTCTCTCAAGTATCTTCCATGATCCAGACGTACAAATTGTTGTTTATGGCTTGGAATTCACGAGTAGAATGCAAGTCAAGCAGTGTAGGAGAAGACGCGAAGGATGTGTGGAGCTTCATTTTCATGACACTGTTGTTGTTTAGCTTTAATCGTTCTTCTTTTCCCGGCGTCGTGCTTGTCAACGCCTGAATATTTGGAAACGAGTTGCGGAAAAGTTCATAAGAAGCCAGACCATCAGCTGAACACGATATCGAATCGGTGCCACCACCAGTAGATTGATCACTGTTTGCTATTTTGTTGTGAGTCCTAGGATTTATAGAAATGCCATCACGGGTGCCGGTGATTGACGCTGGCAAGTGTTGCTCTCGCTCTAATGATGGTGGAAGTCTGTATGGAATATACGAATGATGATACAGCTTGTTACTATCATTACAATAATCATAACGTACAATCTTGGAAAGACGTACGAAGAAAGAGCCACAAGAGGCGAAAGTTTGACGGACATGAAATTGTTATCAAACTCGTCAATTGGCAATAATGGTGAAAATGAGCTAGCGAAAGAAAAAAAAGAATCATGTTCACTTGGACTTGTCACACGACCGCTAGGTACGCACTGAATATCTTCAGCATTAAGAAGTGAAGAACAAGTCGCCACCTGCTTGTCACTGATAATTGGTGACTCTATAACTTCTTGACCAGTTGTACAGCTTTCATTTTCTCCAGAACGCTCAAAATCTTCCATCAGTGGTCGGGCAAGAAGCTGCTGCTTTTTGAATGGAGATAAAGATTGTGGAGACGTTGCTAAAGTCGCAGTCTTTCTCGGCGGTAATTTATGTTTCTCTTTGTAACTTGTGACAGCTTCCGTCTCTTGATTGATTAGATTGAACGTTTCTGGTGGATGCGGAGTCATTAGACCAGAAGATTTCAAACTCAATTCTGGCATCTTGGAATGTGTGCACTTTGCCGAGGTAATTGTTGGTCTAGCCATTGCCATGTCCACTGTAGGATTTGCTAAGTCGCGTCGATAAGGAGACGGCGTCAAGAAAGTCATGGTGGAATTCATCGGTAAATAATCGCAATCACTTTCATGTGATAATACATCGCAGGAAACATTATTGAATGCATCATCATGATTTGGAGTTTGCATTTGCTGCAGTTCCACCAGTAGCTCCGGTTCCTGCTCTGGCTGCGTCACTTCGGTTTGTCTTCGGTTCGTCACTTGTATTCCATGCTCTGCATTGCCATTTTTCGTGCATTTGATATTGGACTTGATCATGATCGACACCCAAGAGCAGCGATGGGGTCACGCAATCGTCTGGGGTCACAATTCAAGAGACGCGGATTTAAATTTGGCGCGTCAAAAGGCGCGGGAAAAGACAAGTATTCCACCAATGAAATGGTTGGAGTAAATTTATCATCTGGGTTAAAGCAATTGCAGTAAGCATAGTGTTATCCTTTCTAATTACACTTTTATTTGATTTAATCCAGAGCTGCGAAAGCAGTGGTGTTCAATACTTGTAATCATTAGCTGAGAATTAAGAAGAGATGAGTGTGCATCTAGTAGCTGAAACTATGCAGAAGGAACGTAAGGGATGTAAATGTAGAATAACAAGCCTGGAGCCAGTTCTGTGGGAACGAAGAAGCAAGAAAACGAAACTACAAACGTAGCTAGAGCTACAGGTGTTACAGGGTACATATCCAAGACACTTTTATCCCTCGTGACTATAGCAAAGAGGTGGAATACCACGATGAAGTATCATGAGTAATACTCGTTACGGACGAGGGTATAATACTCTCGAAAGGAAAGAACGGTGGTACTCGTGAGCTGCTAGCCTCATGCTGCTTGCGAACCAAATTTTTCTATAAGCACCGTATCGATATATTCAGGACTCAATTTGTGAAACGTCACTGGTGAGTTCAGAACCAAAGGAGCTTTTGTACTTATTAATCTTTCGGTCTAGTGCGCGGTGGGACGTCTCTGCGTTCCCTGATGCGGACCCAAATAACAAAGCTTTCCTTGTGTGAGGTGCATGGTAATCCCGTCGAAGCACTAGTCATCGATCCGACGACAGAATCTGCATGAGATTGTATCTTCTGCGCGGATAGAACATTATATGATTAGCTCTTTGTCCATAGGATAACGGGGCATTCATATCGTGTTTTGGTTTTTTAGTCTGTGGCTGTAGCAAAAACGACAATCCAAGTTCTAGAAGAGCTTATACCTCCTCTGGAGGAGTTTAACAGCTATCAAATGTGCTAATGATTCACCTCAAAAAGAGTTTTTTCACTCCTAAAGTACGGTCAATTTTTTGAGCATCAAGAAATTTGCGGGTAATGTCAAAGTTATCCTTCTCTGTGGGTTAGCGAGGCTGAGATGGCCATGAAGTCGGCTCTACTTTAAACAAAGCAACAGCGTGTCGCGCTAGCGTCCAGAAGCTGCTTGCAAAACTAAGCGCTTACATGCCCTACCGCTGTAAATAAGATTTTTTTAAAGTTGCGAAGTGCCTGAGCGAACAATTCGCGAGCGTTTGTATCGTCTAGTCAGGAGTAGAGCGTGCAACCGAATTGTTTGTCCAGCCGTCAAGGCGAAGAGAATAGACGAACTACGTCCAAGAGCTACGAGCTTAATAATTACATAGTGGCCCATCCTCTCCGAAAACGGTAACAGCAATCATACTATAAATGGTCTCTAAATAGATGTGACTCGCACCAATATCTCCTACGTCTATCCCAATTTCTTACAAAGAAACGATGATTATTGCATTGAATATGGTCTCACCTTCTATGCCGCGAAGGACAATTGGCGCGGGGATGCAAAATTTCAACGAGCGAGACAACCAATATAAACCTCAGCCAAACCAAGGCAGGAAAGTATTATATCAGCACCACCGAGCCGTATTGTGGTACACTTAGATGTAGTGTCTGTGGAACACCAAACATTTACATTCAGTGTCTATGTTGCTGTCGTCATCAAAGCACCAGGCCCTGATGTTATAAAGATTCTTCATCACTAACGCGATGAAAAGCTTAGCCAAATCAGCAACACTGACCGTGCTGAGTAGTGAAGCTCCATGTTTTTATAGCAATCAAATGATTTCATAATTTAAGTGACCGGGTTGTCCTAAAATCTCAATTACTCTTCAGCCCCCGCGACAAAGCTCCGCAGCTTCAATCCTAAGGTGCGCGAGAAATTGCAAATCGACGTAGACACCAAGTTGTCGAGCCAAAGGGAAGATGGGTTCATCATCCGTCAGTCCCTCGCGGAGCATCTGGGTGTGAGGAGTATGCGGCTATCGAGTAAGAAAACTTCCCATTCGGCGACGACTTTTTGCATAAAAATAGCTTGCGACAATTGGCGATTTGTGCATGCTCATAGGACCATTCTGACGCAAATTTTGACTTCTCGAAAACTGCTCGCTGTCGAACACTGTGCTCGGTTAACCTTGCTCAGTGCTCTTGACCTAGTCTAAGAGAATTACCAATAGGTTGTGTGAGGCAATATCCGAGCGGAATGATCTGAGATAAATTATATTTGTTTGAACGCGTTTATTTGTATGGTGACTTAAATGATGATGCTGTGTCGTTGTATTGCGCAACCTCGACTCTACAATTTTAGTCCAATATTGCACAGCACGGAGAATTGAATGTTGCTATTCATATAAAACCCTTGAAAGCAGTGTTCAAGTATATGCGCATGAAAATGCTGATTGTCAACACAGACAAATAGGATATTAGTACCGACGGTGTTCCATTTCTAAATGGCTTCATTAAAAAAACATTCTTGTGGCTCGTGCGAACGATCGGGAGATTTGTGGATTGAACATCGCCACTATAGAGAAGAGTTTAATAAAATTGCTCGGTTTGTGTGTTGATCCCATGCATTTCAAGTTGGTACGGCTTGTCTATCAATTAACATCATCAATTACAATGCCAAGTACAGTTGAAACGCAACTGAAGCAGTGGTTCTCAGAGTTATAAAAGGTAACCTCATGTGTGCCCATTCAAGCCGCTTAGAATTAGATCGCCAGCAAAATCTAGGTTGTGATGCCCCCTTCGTGTAAAAAGAGTCGCATTTCAGTCAAGTCCTTTGATTTTAGCACCCACGAGCTACTATAGTACCGGAAGCTCTACACACACACGAGAACTTGATGACTTTCGGTGAAAGGGTTGTTGGTAACCACTGCGTAGGACTCTTTCAATCTCTCAAATAAATAGCGCATTTCCGATACGACAAGGCTTGCTGTAGTAAATTTTCCAAGTTTAGTGTTACCGTGCTATGTTAAAAAAATCTCGCTGTGCTTCAACAATTTTTTTTAACTCGGCAAAGTGATGGTGATTTATCTGCATGATTTTTTTTTGGTGGTCTGATATATAACCCCTCCGGTGCTACCGGCATTGTGATCTTTACGCACCGTTTTAGCAATATGATTCATCTTGCAAGACGCCTCAACTTAATCAATTCGATTGCGCCGCTCAGCAGGCGCAATCGCACAGAATCCATGTCCGTATTTGCTGCGCGAAGAGGCTCCTACATATATATCAACGCACCGCCACAATAAACAGCCCACTACAATCAGTCATAAAATGTCAATCCGCGCCGGCTCAGCTCAGCTCGACTATCCAGTTCAATACGGAGCAGGTAATGTGTTGACGTTACTCACATAGGGCATAAATATTCCTGGTGAGGTGTTGATAGTACCCTCATTTATTAAGCGTATCGTAGTAAGAAGTTAAATAGACCTGGCTTTATTTCCACTTTCGTCTTGGATCATCACCTCTTTTTACCTCTCCATGAGAAGCGACATGGTCACCCCGAGGAACGCGCTTCCCATTAAGAAGTGGAGACCTGCCTTGTTTCTGAGTTTGAGAATCAGCAGGTGGCTCAATGAGCAAAATCATGGAGATGAGCAAAGCTGCTGATAGCAAAAATCAAGATAATGTGTACTATCAAATCGCGTTGTGCAACATGAGATGCAAAATTTGCATCTCATGTTGCATCTTGTCAATACGCCGAATGGATCGCCTGATCGGTGCTCGAAATTGCACTGTGACATACGCCCGCTTTAGTCAGGTGACGCAATGGCGCACTTACCTTGGTATGAAGCCAATGTCAAACGTGAATAGGGATAGAAAAGTAACCATCTCGCCACTCTAGGCGCGATATGGCGGCGATGTCGCCGTGCAGATCGACGCTTGAGCTTCGAACCGCCTAAGCGCACCTCGAGCTTGACAAGAGCGCATGATATTACATTAGCTTCTTCTTATAGTCGATATAGTAACGTAATGACGCGTTCTTGCCGATTAACTTCTGTTTGAAGCAAAGCACAGTCTGAGGTAAAGAGCACAGACGAGATTATACGACCTTGACTGAGTCGGAGCCCTGATCGAAAACTATAGGGCGTTTTTATCAAAGCCTAAGAACCACATTCCACTCCAACACCATTCGACATATTGCTAAAGAAGATTGTTGAGGGGCCTTCCATATCAGCGTCATTGTCACTATATTGTGCGGGTAGTTGGGCAGGCCAATCCCACGTGTCAGTACCATGACTTCAATATTGTATCTAAAACTAATCACGAAGCTTCGTCACGCTCATTAATTACGGGCTTCTGATCATCAATGTACTCTAATAGGTCATTAACCTTAAGTCTTGTCTCGAAGCCTAGCAAGCGCACTTAGGTGGAAGCCCTACACGAATCCTTTGACCTGAGAGTTTCCCGTATAGGTATATTATAGCGCATTCCTTGACAAACCACAAAGATTAATGTAGTTGGCCCGCGCAAGCAAAGTGTTATCGAGCAAGAAAATGTTGTCAAAGACGTATAGTCAAAGTGACACACTGAGTTCTATCATTTTATTCTCAACTGAGAACACGGCCTCGACGATCCTCTTCAGTGGGAGATTTACCCGATGCACATTTTAACCAGGAGAGCGGAATTTGCAAGCTGTACATATTTGATATTGTCAAGAATGAAATTCTCGCGATACCACGATGAGTTTAGTAGCAAAATGGCTCGTCAGGTTGCTAGCTATCAGTGAACTTCACTCGGCAAACAAAGTTCAAATATAGTTTTTGGCAATTGATGCGACAAACACCGCGATTTCAAAATAGTACGGTAAGCGTAAAATGTCGCTGTGGGCGTCACAGCATGCATATAAGTTTATAAGATCTACGAGATATTTCCAATGAGCTGATTACATCAGAGCCATAATAATTACGTGCAGTAGTCGTTAGCGAGCTTATTGAAGGTCAATGTGACTCTTCTGGTTTTTGGTGAGCGAGTTGAGCTCGTTGAGCACATTAATCTTATAATTTTCCGACTTTGTAGTCATCCACGTAGTCATCCCCGTAATAGGGCTCTCCGATGTAGAAACAGGTACAGGGTGCGAGGATCACGCAAAAGCTCGTACAAATATTATGGTGGACAATCATTAACGATCAGGTTCGACCTACATACCTTTGCGAGGAGGAGTCGAACTACCAGGGGAGAATCGTGGTTTATATATCTGTGGAAGTTGGGGGTTAACGAGCCCTAGCATTTAAGGAGGCAACTTTCGTCTCTCCTAATTAAAGTGTGCATTCTCCTACGCAGGTTCAGACTACAAACCCTTTGCAAGGAAGAGTCGAGTCTTCTGAGGCGTAGGATGGACAATTAGGGGAGAATTGGGGTTTGATATACCTGTGGAGGTTGAGGCTCACATGAACCAAGCACTTCAGAAAGCAACTTTCTTAATGTTTTTTTTGTTGTGGTCAAATCCCCAGCGTCACTAGCTCTTCTGGGACTCTAGAATTATGAAAAGTCCTGATCAAATCTAGGGCGCCTTGTAATTACGTACCCGTCGACTTTAGGAAACAGTTAACAGCGGAGGTGTCGAGTATGCTAAGTATAGAAACCATAATTGTGCGTCTTGCAATGGGAATTGCTTGAGGTATCAAAGGTTATCTTAAACTTCCCATTTTTATATTTCGAATACTTATACAGCGTGGGCTGTTGTCAGCTCCGAAACCTAAATTCGATCCACAACCGCATGATATTCATGTCGAGATTGAGCCTTCATAGGCAACGGCTCGACTGAAAGTCAAAAAGTTGAGATCCACGAACACACATGCGGAACACTACCTCTCTGCTTGACCGCGAAAGCGCTTTTGACGCGGGATCAAGCTGCGGTATCTACTGTGCTGTAATTGAGATCGTCCGATTTGAAGGACACCGGTATTACTGAGTGCCTTGTACAGCCATCGGAAGCAGAAGCTGTCGTAAGCCATAGAAACAGATATGACGGGAGAAGTTGATCGGATATCGCGTTCTTTATAGTATATATCTGTGTAGACAGGAATAAGTGATGGCCCCATAGTGCGTACCCGGCGTGACGCTGGCTACATCCGTAAGTCAACATGCCCTGCGTTAGAGCCGCTGACGACTGTGAGGCGTAAACAGAAGATTCAGGCATGCAAGATATTGGAAATGATCCGATCTTAATATGATATAACGACACTTGTGAGTCAGCAATACCGTATGATACCCGCCATGCAGAATATTGGAGCTACATGAGTATTGGCAAAACTAGATTTACATGATTTGATCGGGGAAGACTGGGTTTCCAAACTCCTCCCCACCAGCCCGAGCAGATTTTGATGAGCTCTCATTAGGGAATGGTTGGAAAGAGCTGCAATATAGTAGAGTAAATTTACGGGATGCTTATACAAGGGAAACGATGAAGCTGATATATCGTCATAAGTTAGTTGGTTGTTGACAGAGGTCATGGTGAGAAGAGTATGACAAGTATCTACGGACCGCGCTCATCCTTTGTTCGGGGGATATCACAACATGGTCACGAGAGTACACGAGTAGTTCTACAAAATAAGAAATGCGTCATGACTTGACCTGGTTCCTGGAACCAAGTCAACGTTATAAGTATTCGTAAATATTGCTTCCACGACAATGGTTATTATGTTTGACTTCATAGCCGCTTTCTTCCGTACAAAACGCGAAGCGGATTTGGTGAGAAGCGGTTATTCTACCCATTTGTATCCAACTTGATGTGCTCGAAAGTCTTTCGGTATAGAATTGTGCATGTTTATAGTAAGCCAAATGTAGAAGCTATATTCGCATTTTTTGAGAAAAGTTGTGATGAAGAACAGCTGAGTCGGTTGGTCCGTGTCCAGTGCTTTTGATATAGCTGACGCTTTTTCCAGCTGCTCACTAGCGATAGCAAAATCCCTCCCAATGCACTGAGTACTCCGAGCGGGAAGGCTGGATAATTTTTCGAGACTTTTGAACGCCCCCGTAACGCTCAACCGTCGGGTGACGCAGCTATCATTCTAGACTAGGTCTCTACACAAGCCGATTTGACAACATATTTTACCATAGTTGTGCAGAGATTCCGTTGTGGACACCTATATCAAACACCTGCAAGCAGTTCTTGAACTTACTGGTGGTTCAATATTAAGAATGTCGACCACTCAGGTTCGCACGAGAGGAAATTGTTCAGGAGTTAGTTCCTCGCAGTATGTGTCGGCGTACTGTTTCCAGCTCAATGTGATAACCCACTGATGGGGCACTTTAAAGACGCGTCCAGTAACACCAGCAGCGTGGTATTTGATCTTTGTTGGCCGTCTGGCCAATTTTTTTTATCTCAGTGGCACTGCTGGCGGTGGAAATAGAGACAAGCTTTTATTGATTAAACGTTTGCAACCAAGCTTGCAGGTTGTAATATTTTTGAACAATGACCCGTGCTGTACAGCGTATTACAGGCGAACACTCTGTAATACACTTGGCCTTTGATGTCCACAATCCGATGGTCAGGCAGGCACAGGTACGCGCTTGGAAGAGGTTTTCGCTCAAAGGATATTCTTGATACGACCGCGGCTCTTCAGCAAAATGCCCAATTTGTGCTGGAAAGCGCAGTACACGCCTATACATTTATCAGAAACGAGCTTTCTTGACAGCGCAACAAGTGATTTCGGTCTTCATGGGAGGGTCTTGAAACCCGTGCACCGATTGTACGACCCTTTGACTCAGTGGTAGAATGTGTGAAAGCAACACGCAGATGCTATATATGAGAAAGAGAGAAAAAGAGAGAGCGCATAAATATGTGGTGGTTGAATAGATTTTATAAAATGTAGTCTAGTATTACCTTCACATGCATTGTCTGCACTCAAATAAGTCAAATTTGTGATTTCGCTACATTACACCAAAAACAATTGCTTACAGAAACAGCAAGACATATTGAGTTACATTCTCGAAATCTCAAAGAAAACAGCAATTCGACCTTGTATTTACAATCCATTCGGGTGGAAAGCGACCTAAACAAGACGAAATAATTTCTCAATCGCCCACCTCGATGCGGAATGGAGATCAGGCCGCTGCGTTAATCAGGGATGAGCCAATTTCATTTAGTGATGTCGAAGAGATGCTCCATTTCAGAAGTTGAGGCGAGTTTGATGTCCTATTTTTGCAGTGTTGTCCTAGCAAAATTGCCGCTTACGGTTTGGTGTACTCACCGTTTCACGACCCCGGGAGGCGATACAAGCTCGCGCTGTGCGCCTTTTCACGAGTGAGTGGGGTCTGATCACGCTCTAGTGGCTGGTATATCAGCAGGATTATCGAGCCAAAGAAAGTTGTTCCCAGCAAAAACCAAATGTGGGGCGAGCAACTTTGCGCGTTGTACTTCGTAGAGCCAAGCATTGATCGAAGCTTTGGTCGGACGTCTGCTTCCTTAAAGCTGGATCAGTAACACAGTCGAGTCAATCTGCCTACTTAACCCAGTGCACTCATCAAGTCATGACATTTTTGACAGAGCCTGGTGCCCTATGTGCTGGTGGTACTCCTGAGTAGTGGCGACTTGCTGGGTTAGAAAGCGCGCTATACAGTGCCAATGTTGCATTATTTGTTTATTTATTTTCCACCTTGTCAATTCCAAGTTCAACTTGTTTTTTCGTGAGCTCAACGCAGTTTTGTTTGCTCATTTATGTATTTCTATGTGCGGAAGGGCTACACACAGAAACTTTACAGCCGTGCAATTTTTGATGGATTAACAATATCAATCCCGATCGAACTTAATCTACAGCGAATATTGTGCTTGCAGACGGGCGAGCTCGGACCTAGGACCCACATTCAGCTCATGGGTAACGATTTGGACTTAGTTGTGAGCTTCGTGTAACAGCCTCTACCCTAAGAAACGAACGTAGAGTGCACACGTTGTGCAGAGGTAAGTTAAAGGTAGAGAGCGCCTTAACCTCAGAAGCTTCCGTAGACGGGGCTTGGCTTTGCCATCCGTCTCTTGGTGAAGACAAAAGTGCTGGGTTGCTAGTCAATAAGTCGATATGACCGCTTTCATTGGAAGACACCATCTCGGCTGCCTCATCAAATATGGCTCGTAGGTTGTCCGCCGCGGTTACCGCGCTTTTCTTAGTATTCATGGACCCGTTCTGTCGATGAGCACACTACAGGGAAGACGCCCACCTTACGCTCGCTGAAGCAGACACCGGTAGGTGGAATGGGGGAGACAAGCCTTTGAGGCAGTGGGTGCTCGTTAAGCGCTCAATTTTGCTCAAGGCCTGAAAAGACGAATCGATTGTAATGCCTGTACTTTATGGATGTATGTTCAAATTACACTGTTTTCACTATTGCACTGCGGACTTAGCTAAATTCAAAAGTACCTAAATAAATTAAATTAGCATCATTTGTACGGGCACTGGTCCGAATGGAGTTACGGGACTCGCATGGAGCCTGACGAAATGTATTGTATAGGGTTTTACAATTGTCAATATCAATACAGATACATGAATTTCAATTTTGATAAGTTATAGGTCACTATAAGAGAAGTGATAATACTTCTAGTTTCGCTCTTGATCTCTGCGTTTAACTCGTAAACTCAACTATTATCTGCGCGGAATTTGTTTTACGACTGCTGCACAAAATGTGCAGACTGCTTTTAGCGATGCCTGAGATGCAGTGCCTCACCTAGCACAGCTAAAGTTCTTGTGAGACTCCCTGGGCGGATTTGCCATCGCTTTAGTCAACAAACGTTTTGTCGAGTACAATATACCGATTAGGAAGTAGGATTTGCGTGAGATCGCATTAAAAGGTGTACTTTCACTTTTCAGAAGTTTTGTCATGGAATCAAAGGAAGTATAGGAACCTTACAGATAGTAAAGAAATCCAGCTGTTTTATATTTTAAAAATTGCTCATGGAGAATAAATTGAGCCGTCACAGTCAAAAAAATTAATACATAGCAGCCAAGAAAATTTAATACATAGTTACAATATTTGCTAGAGGTACATATTCAGCTTAAATAAGCTTTGGTCGCTCTGTTAACATCTCACAGTCATTCTTTCGATGACACATTTTAAGCCACAGGTGTATCAAACCGCAACGGGACTCGTCACACTCTCTCTCTCTTGGCTGAAGTCCTGAATGATTCTTCATCCCAGAATCATTATACCGTACTTCACAAAATAAAAGCCACTCAAAAAGATCACTTTTTTCTGATTTTCG
>NW_020188969.1:1041117-1042028 GCF_900000015.1 Plasmopara halstedii
AGACAATTCATGTTCAATCTTGTGAATGATGCAGTGACCAAGCTATAGGGACAAAGTTTCAAAATTTGCAGCAAAGCACAACGGATGGGTTGTAAGTTTTCTAGTTGGTGCCGCAAATTTTGGCTTCACAATGTGGATAAGTTGCTGTGACTTTGACAGACATTGACCGCAATAGTAGTGAGTGATATGTTGTGGTAGTGATATGGTGTGGTAATGTTGTGTCAATCAACGAGAAAAATATGGTTGTTTTCAGTGTAATCATGGTAATGCTTATGGATACTTTATTTTGTTAACTTGACGTCAGATGTGAAAGTATCTTCATCATGGTTATCAACCCAGCAAATAAATTATCGCATACTCGCTGCTTGCTTGATCAACCTGGTTTCAGAGTCGACCATTTGTAGGAAAAACGACCTAGTGATGTCAGTGCGATCATCATGCTAGTTGAGGATGTAGCGGCTAATTTCTTTGTTATCGTGAGACTATTTCAGTGTCAAAAATAAATATACACGCAACGCATTAAAAATTTCTCGTTGTTATAGTTGAGATGCTGTGACGTTATGCGGTCCTAATACTAAATAGATCCAAGAAGTACTTAATGGTATAATTGTCTAGCGGCTATTCGAACATAACTCTGAGGTAATAGTATAGTAGTCAAAGGACTGGTCGTTACGACGAGATTGCTTAACATCCAGCAGTTGTTGACGATCGGCTGCCACGTATACGGGTCATGTGCTCTAGAAGTGGCACAAGTGTTGACATTATCACCCATACCGTCATAAATATGATTTGAATACCAAAGTAAGTATTTACCTGTCGCGTATTCTTCATTATCAAAGCTTACATCGCGCAGCTGCTTCGACACGATCAAAGACGATGATCATCTCGCAGTCTGGCGTATGCGCAAACAT
>NW_020188969.1:1042038-1042149 GCF_900000015.1 Plasmopara halstedii
TAGGAAGGTTAAATACTAGGAGCAAGAAGAATTTATAGTTGCCCACGTGGTATAACAATGGGAAACTGGAAATCCGATTTCCAAATCCTCAGCCTATAATATGCTGATATC
>NW_020188969.1:1042159-1042294 GCF_900000015.1 Plasmopara halstedii
TGGTTATTCGAGAAGAACAAAATGCCTCAACCATCATCAGACCAGATCCACGTACTGGTGGTGATTCCTTCGCCGACTGTCGGGTCGAAGCGTCCAATTGGTGATGAAATGGCTAGTATAGTGAAAAGACTGAGA
>NW_020188969.1:1042373-1042538 GCF_900000015.1 Plasmopara halstedii
GTTGGGCCTACCCGACCTCTTTACCGTTCCGTAAGTGTCTCGGTCCCTCCAGAATTTGCTCACACCGGCTGGCGACCTCCCCAGGTGCGCAGCAATTGCAGGAAACATCCAACCTGCCTCGCGAAGCCCACAAATCTTGCCTCTTTCTACAGGCGTGAACTCAGA
>NW_020188969.1:1042548-1049724 GCF_900000015.1 Plasmopara halstedii
TGGGTTCACTAATGTAGCTGCTGGAAGAAGTGGCTGTTCTGAAGAAGATGGAATTGCTCCACAGCTCATGCTTTCTTGAAATCTATTGATCCTATAGTAAGTCGGACAATGATCAATCACTTTTGGTTTTTTGCCGCATCTCAAGAACATGATACCCTCTCAAATCGACGATGTGTCTAAAAGCCAACAATTACAAATCCATCACTTCCTTTCAATCATGTGACCACCACTATATCCACAGGACCACAGGACATCATGTAGACTGAAAGATAGTGATGAATTTACTGAAAAAAGTGATGCAGCCATTGAAAGATTTTTATCAACGCTCTCTGCTCATTGTCTTTCTGATATACATCATGTAGCCAGCCACATGACATTATTAACTCAATGAGGATTCTGACATTAATTGAAAAAGTTTTTGTTGAAACGATTTGAGTGTGGACGAGATTGCATGGCAGTTATAGTGGACAAATCGAAGTCGATTGAACATGATGAAAAGTTTGATGTGCTGCGTGAGTATCTCACGATTGAGAGATGTAACAATTTGTTTCGAGGAGTTAAGTAAGGAAACCAGCATTGGGATTTCCATCATCGATGATATTTTTTTAACAAGAAGAAGTATAGGAAGGAACAAAGCGCAGAAAACGTGGTTCAAAGTACTGGAATGAGACTTGAAAGCATTTAGCATCTAACCTATTTTACGAATCAGTTTGTGGCTTCTCACTAGGAAACATGAGCTGTGCAACCCTTTATTAAGTTGAACGGCTTCGTTACGACGGCCATTCATGAGGGTCAAGAGCCAGATGCGTATACTGTTGCTGTTGCTGTTCCTATCACGCTTGTCAGCACATTTTCACTGCGTCTCTAAGCGTCGTAGCTGGTCGCAAACAAGACAACTCTTTCGGAAAGGGTTGGGAGTATTGGCGCACAGGAAATCTAACGAGTGGCGACCAAGAGCGCGTACTGGGTGCTTGCGATAAAGTTCGTTATGCTGTGTGCAATTTATCGGGTATGGCTGCGACGACCGTCGTGATGCACCTTGTAAAACACGGGCATTGATAAAGTGCTTTTGTATAAAGATCTAAATATTTTTTCATCCCAACATCACATTGTTTATTATTTTATTTTTCTACCAATTATATTACCCTGCATTCGTTTACCAGTCATCAAATCAGTCTACATTGATATGCGAGTCCTCATAGGTGATGAGACCGGTTTACTCAAGTCTATTGAACTTGAGAAGAACGAACAGTGCATCCTATCAGGTCTCGACCACCCACAAGCACGATCTCGAGGTATTCAGCGATTATGTTGGTGCGCAGACGAGTACAAGACCGTCGATTCTCAACGCAATGTGGTGCTGGCACGCGCTGACGGTGTCGTAGAGAGTTACGAGGCCTCTCACAACAATAATATTAGCAACACTAGAAATCCAGTTTGGTCTTGGCCAGCTCCAGAGAAAACTCAAAGAATGGCACGGTGCGTAGGAATAGACTTCATACAAAAGTCTAGCTCTATAGTGCAGTGCTCCGACACAGGTGATGTGCTAGTTCGCAGCATATTGGAGAGAGATAATCCATTATCATTTAATGTTGGCGGTGGACTACACATGATGCGTCTTGAACCTGTAGCGCAATCTTGTATTGGTGTCGGCGGTAAGGAGCATGACCTGAATTTGTGGTCATTAGAGACCCAGCAAGTTCTGTTTAAAGCCAAAAATGTAACACATGACAAGCTAGACATGCGTGTACCCGTTTGGATCAAAGACTTGCGTTTTTTATCTTCTGGTACAAGCAATGGCCACCGCGTTATTGTCGGCACTGCTTACTGTCAAATTCGAATCTACGACTCAAACACAAAGCGAAGACCAGTACAACAGCTTGATAATTTCGGAGAAAATCCGATTCAATCGCTTTGCATATCACCAGATGAGACTCAAGTGTATATCGGAGATACAGCAGGAAACTTGGACATTTTGGACTTACGTACTTTGAAGCATATGGGCCGATGCACAGGACCAGTCGGATCCATTCGGGATATTGCGTGCCACCCGACGCTTCCATACATTGCAGCAGTTGGCCTTGATCGTATGGTACACGTTTTTGATGTCAATACACGCAAGTACAGGCACACATTCTATGCAAAGCAACGGTTGAACACAGTATTGTTTTGTGCGGACGGTCTAAAAGATCTTCCTGAGGGTGATGAGCCGTCAAAGAAGAGACTAAAGTCGGGTGGCGATGATTTGTCACTTGATGATGATGATGACGATGACATGGAAGAGGAAGTGTATGAAGGTTTGGAGATTAGTGAGGAAGACGATGAAGATGACAACGATGATAACGACCTCACAAGAGACGATAGCGAATAAATCGGCCGCGCGTTTCAAATGTGTACATTTTCTTAGAACTAGAGTAACAGTTGAACCTATAAGTACATAACTGTTTGGGTGTCTAGTAACTCTTAGGTATCAATATAGTGGTCAAAGAAATGGTCGTCACGAAGGGATTGCTTAACATTTGGCAGTTGTTAATGATCGGCTGTCATGTTACGTGTCATGTGCTTTTAAAACGACACAAGTGTTAATTTGAATACCAACGTACTTTACCTGTCGCGTATTCTTCATTATCGAAGCTAACATCTCGCAGGTCTGTTCTAATTTTCTGCTTCGACACGATCAAAGACGATGATCATCTCGCAGTGTGGCGTATGTGGAAACATGTCGACTGGGACAGCGTATACAGGTTTGAAAGCCTGGCCTTGGATCGATTTAGTATTAGGACCGCACAACGTCACGGCATCTCGTATCAATGAGTTAGTCGGATTACATGATACGTAAACGATTCGCTCAACAGGTGCACAAGCGCGCAAGGCACGCAACACTTGGTGATGAAGTCCAGCACGCGGCGGGTCCACAATAGCTACAACACGATCAAGCTGCTGTTTATTCTCACCGCGCTTTTGTTGCAATAAATTTTTCATAACCATCTCAGCTTTTGAGTTGACAAAGCTCACGTTTTTGACATTGTTAAGCTCTGCATTTACTTCCGCATCGTCCGTTGCAGGTTTACAAGTCTCAATTCCCACAATCTCGCCTACTCCTTGTGACAAACAAATCCCGATCGTACCTGTACCACAACATACGTCATACAACATTGTATGTTCGTTTGCGTTTGCATGTTGTTTTACCAGCGTGTACAATTTTTCTGCGCCAAGCGTGTTGACTTGAAAAAAAGCATTTGGCGAGATCGAGAAGCGCATGCCAAGTAAATGTTCCTCGAGCTTTGTCTTGCCAAATACGTGTTCAACTGAATCATTGTCCGAGGGAGCCGATAAACCCTCGTATTCTTGCACATAGATCGATGTGATTCGAAAGGAATTTTCTTCGTCCGTCAATCGCTTTACTATTAATTCTTTTACCGCAGCCCGTTCTTCCAGAGTCTTTTGAGCCGGATTTACCTGAACAATGACCATCAATTCTTCTGTATTGATACTCTGACGCACTGTCAGCACGCGCCATACACCTGTTTTGGTATGAACATCATACACAGGAACACCAGATGTTTCTAAAATGACCTGCATCACCGCACACACCGCTTTCATATCCTTGGACACGTTAATGCACTCGTCAGGTTTACTGACAACCACAGATCCTTCACGAAAGAGACCAAGACGAAAGCCGACGCATGGTTTATTGTTTTTGTCAAAACCAAAACTGAATTCGCATTTGTTTCGGTAGCCTTCCGTCACGGGCGACGCGTGAATTGAGTCCATGGGGCAGCACAGCCCATTATGACTGGTGAATCCCGTAAACATTGCATCTTTCACTTCATGTGTCATCGGTATAGAAGCCTGAACTGTGCCATCTTCTTCCACATACTCTATACTATTGAGTGTAAGAAGAATCAGCAATCTATTGTGTGAAGTTATACCAAGCGCTCTTGGCATTGTCGCATTAAACGGCTCAAATGTTAGCGCATTAAGCGCAGTTGCGTCAAGCGAAGCGCGCCACCAGGGCACAGCACAGTTTGAATCCTTGTTGTGAGCGTATAAAAACCCATTGTGAAGTCCGATAACGGACACGCCAGGTGCTTCGCCTAGCTGCGTCCACTTTCCCGCTGCAAAGCGACCTGTTCCCTCCTGCTTGTAAATTTTCCCATCCCCAGTGCATCCTATTAATGTTCCACGTAACGACGCGAGTGAAGAGAGAGCATATCCTTCAGGTCCGCTGCAAAGCTTTTCCCAATTGAAACTATCCGGTTGTGACAGTCTCGTCTTTAGCGCATAAATGGTGTTGTCGGTCTTGACTGCAACCAGTTCACTTCCGAACGAAACGATCGCTACAATATTCTCAGCATTAGCTACATAATGCCACGTCGTCTCAGCATCAGCTTCAAGCGTACGTGTGTACAGGTGATCATTGGCTACAATATATAACGATCCGTTGCTAGTAAGCCAATTTGGAATTTTCAACGAGTACTGTGGTTTTGAATTATCCATAAAAACATTCAAAGGCTTCTCTTGTGTCTCCTTGATCTGTTCATCTTCAAGTTTACGCTTTTTGCTAACATTGCAATTTTTAGCCACGCGCTTCTCTTTCTTGCCATATTCCTTCCGAGTCTGTCGTACAATCTTGACCAGCACCTTTTTCATCTCCACCTCTTTACGTTCCAATTGAGCGTCATACGGAACATCTGCCCATGGTGTGACCACGTCACGTATATCACGTTCTGATACGTCTTCTTGCTGTTCTTTGGGTGCCTCCTGTTCCTTCAAGCAGCGCTTATAGCTCTGACGCGCAAGTTTCATACTCTTCTTGACTAGAACGTCTTTGACCTCTAAAAGTTCACCATTCCATTCGATAGTCTCCAGCTTTGGTATTGCCTCAGCGCGCTCTTCTTTTGAATGAAAATGCACAAACCCGAACGAAAGCTGTCGAGACTTTTGCACTTTTTTAAACGACACTCCTCGTTGATGCAATAGCTCGGTCAACGTCTTTGCATCCTTCCATTTTCCATAATTCATGATGATAACCTTTATATCGTTCTCTTCCATTTGCGCGCCATCTACCGGAGATTCCATCACTGTTGATATCTGCATCTCGTCCGTGTTGTCCGATCCAGTCAATTAATTATTACTATTACGATGTTTTCACACAATCTACTATTTTAATTTTCATCAGCATTTTCAATATAAAATTACTTTTCCAGAAAAATGTCTTACAATTTTTTTTATTTTACACGAAAGCAGAAATTTAAATTTGTAAACTACTGTCACCATACCGCACCAATACCATTTTGGATAAAGCGTAATTTCATGTTGATATCTTCAGACATGGAAAAATCACCTTTTCAGCGACATCAGTTATGTCTGTTAATCTACTTAGTGATACCCATGGATTTTGAAAGTAAGAGAACATGAACGTATTGTTCACAACTAGAAGCAGATTGTGACTCTTCGCAAAATTGGCTACAGCCTGGATGTCCGTGATTTTGACCGTCAGGTCCGTCGGGGTCTCAATCCAAATAAGTTTCGTCTTGCCAAAACGCTAGAGTTTCTCTACATCATCCAAATCACCCATGTCTATCAATATTGTACGTATGTCGAACAGTCTGGCGAAAATACCGTTGAGTACCACCATAGACGTCATCAATGCCCATGCTTTAGTAGGTGCATCACGACAGTCATGGCAGCCGTAGCCGATTATAGCACGCAGCATAACGAACTTTTTCGCAAACAGCCAGTGCGCGTTCCTGGTTGCCAGTCGTTAGATTTCCTGTGCGCGAATACTCTCAACCCTTTCCGAAAGAGTTGTCTTGTTTGTGACCAGCTACGACGCCTGGAGACGCCTGTGCAGATGTGCTGGAAACAGCAACAGCGCCAGTAAATGCATCTTGCTCCTTACCCAAAGTTGTTCGACGAAAACAAGGGTTGCACTGCTCATGTTTCCTAGTGAGCAGCCACGAACTGATTTTGTAAGATAATGATTGGATGGCTTTTAAGTCATGTCGATAGTTTGACGGTTTAGTCCACAACCAAAATTCATCCTATTAATTAATCGACTTGAAAAATCTTTATCATTAGATCGGTATTCGTTACACGTGATAGAAAATGGTTGAAAAGTTTTAGATACCAAATGCTTTCAAGTCTCATTCCAGTACTTAGACGCACATCTTCTGCGCTTTGTTCCTCCGTATACTTCTTCTTGTTCAAAAATATCATCGATGATGGAAATTCCAATGCTGGTCCATTTACTTAACTCCTCGAAACAAATTGTTGCATCTCTCGATCGTGAGTTACTCACGCAGCACATCAAACTTCTCATCATGTTCAATCCTTCTAAGTTAATTATTCGATTTGTCCTCTATAACTGCCGTGCAATCTCGTCCAAACTCAGATCGCTTCAACGAAAACTTTTTCACTAAATGTCAAAATCCTAACAAATTTTTATTGAGTTAATGATGTCATGTGGCTGGCGACATGATTTATATCTGAAAGACAATGAGCAGAGAGCGGTGATAAAAATCTTTCAATGGTTGAATCACTTTTTTCAATAGATACATCACTATCTTTCAATCTGCATGGCATCCTGTGGAAATAGTGTCACATGATTGAAGCGAGGTGATAGATTTGTAATCGTTGGCTTTTGGTCACATCGTCGATTTGAGAGGGTATCATGTTCTTGAGATGCGGCAAAAAACAAAAGTGATTGATCATTGTCCGAGTTACAATCGGGTCAAGAGTTCAAGAAAGCATGAGCAATGGAAGACTTCCTTCATCTTCAAAACTGCCACTTCCGCCAGCTACTATACCAGTGGACCCAGAGAATATAGTCGAAGTATTTGTCGCTGACTATAATGGCCTGGCTTTACCAGTCTATGTTCCAGTAGGGACTAATCTGGTGGATCTGTTAGATGCCGCATTCGAAAGACCAACTTTTGGGAAAGGAAGTTTTCTAGGCTTTGAAGATGTGAATTTGCGGTTGGATGATCCTGTGACGGCAGCCGATGCAACAAGATGGACGGCCGATGAACCACTCCGATTGAAATTCAAGGTAAGAACAAGCATCTATTAGTGTAACGTACCTATTGACATCTTCTATATTGTGGATAGAGAGACTGTTGATTAGAGGAAGGCAAATGCCAAAGTGAATTAGTTAGCAGCTACACAATCTAC
>NW_020188969.1:1049734-1057294 GCF_900000015.1 Plasmopara halstedii
GATAAGTGGAAATCTCTACGAGCTCGCTTTTTCGTACCACAAGAAATTCCATTGGATCGGTACCGCGCTCGACTCCGAGCTCAGAAAGGAGGCGCTTCTGTACCCACAATGCTGACGATCTTTGGTTCTCGCCCTTGGCGGAACCGCTGCAGATGATGAAGAGCTTTTTAAGCGATGGGTGCAGCGGCACCGGAAACTTTCCTCACTGTTCACCTTACAGTCAAGCCATAAGGTAGTGGACATGCGGGTTGAGCGCCATCTTCGATTTGAGTCTGCCAAACTCAAGGCGCAACGCCTACTTCCTTCGTATTGTCGTCCTGCGACACATGAAATAATCCCACGCTCCCGCGAGCTCGGTGGTCACTCACACGAGTGAGTCTACGACAACAGTTGCTCAGGGTCACAGCTTGAGCTCAGCTTATGACCCTCCGGTTCCCGGGCTACTGCCTAGAAACGCGGGGCGCGCGGCGCATGACGACGTGAATCGTCATGAACCTTCGGATCAAAAGCATCCACTACGTCTGGGCAGTCTTGCCGAAGTGGCACCTTAAACTTCCACGAGTTTTTGGTTATCCTCGCCACTTCACAAATATTGGGTTAGACCCTGTTGACGATGTCGACCCACAAGGCGTTCCACTTGATAGAGGACGACACCATACTCATCAGGAAAAGTCGGCGGTGGGCAATGACGACTTGGTCGATCGCCGTCCGATGCCTCGTAATGCTCTGTGAGCTTTGGAGAACAATGTCCGTCGTCATCTGCACTCCTTCGAGCATCTTGCCGAGGTCGCCTACCGCTGTGCGGAATACCTCGAGAGCCTGGACCACGTTGTCTACCGACTGCCTCACGTTGAGGATTATCGCGCTCTGTCAGAGCTTCCTAGCCGTCGAGTAAACGAATACGTCCCTTCGTGCGACAGTGGAGCACCTTGCGTCGTTGGAAACGGAGATCGTTGCACTCCGTGCTCAAAAATCATTTGCTGGTTCAACTTTTAGGTGGCTTAGCGTCTTTCGGTGCCGCCTCGGCGCCAACGTTTTTGCGTTCACTTGCGCCGGATCCCGGTACGGCTTAAGTAACTCCACATAAAATACCGGGTGGGCGCACATTTTTCTCGGAAGGTTTAGCGTATACGCAGACCGTGGACGGAGCTTTGTCTTCATGACAGCAGAGACTGCATGTGTAGGAAGGTATTTAGACCGGGTCTCCGACCTCAATGTTTCCAGCATTTTTTCTGCTTCTTCTATCTACATATTCTTTCTGCATGTCGTGGCTTTCAGCCATCGCATCGCGATTGTGTCGTAGGAAACTCAGTCAGGTAGGCGGGAAGTAATCGACTTTTTCACGGACAGTGAGGGGGGAGTACCACAAGAATCGTCCACATCGCGTGTACAGGAGCGCCTCTTCTTTGAGCACGAAGCCGAGTGCCCATCCATTGGAATTTCTCGAGGTACCAAGAAGCGAGCTTGGAGGAGTTTTTTTTGGTCAAGCTCAGCTTGTGTAGTGGCCGGGGGCCCGACCACGTAGACACTCAACGATCAAATTATCGCGTTCTGCAGCGGGATCCGCCGAGCAGAAGCCGTACTCCACAAAAGGGTCAAAGACCGACCGTTGATGCACGCGTATGAGAGCCGTCCTGCAGGCGGCATCCATCTGCTGCTTCTGTGACTCGTCGAGGTGAATGGTAATGATACCACTTCCCCCGAATGTCGAGAGTTTGTGGAACGAACACGGCGTCCGCACGGTTCGAGAAGGGCTCACGTCGCGCCGCTAGGGCACCTCGCCTTCTTCCTCCTCCCTGTCTGTAAAGAATTTTCCGACTTGTAGTAGACTTCCTCCAAATCCTCGACGAGGTACTTCATCGTCCCTGTATGACGCCGGTGTTTGGCGCGGTACGCTGTACCGCGTGCAGGCGACAAAGAAGGGCTCTGCCCGCGGGCGTTCTCGGAACCAAAAGGCTTGGTGTTTTCGTGTCTTCGACGCAGGGCTCATTGAGCAGACAATTTTAAGAAGGTCCTGGCGATTTTGTTATGTCTCAAACACGGGAGTCTCGTTAGAGGTGACAGTTGAATGTGAATTGTAAATGTTCACAATCCTGATGGGGAGAGTGTAACGGGGTCATACAAGATGGTGTGTTCACACAGTGGTGTGACCACACATGAATAAGAAATCAGTACGTGGCAGGAATATCCAGTAGTGATACATCTCATTAGTTTACTATATATAGATAGAAAGACCTATAGATTTAGACATAGGCGGATTCGTTGCAGATAAAACCCAGAGTTAAAGTATACATTTTAAGCGGAAAAGTTAATTGGCCTTGGGTTAAGGTTGTAGCTGCTACTGGAGTAATCGGATTGCGATCCGCTACATAAGTATAGAACGAAGGTCGCCGACCTAAAGTATGCTTCCTCTAAGCGAAAGAGCTACAATCCTTTCTACATATTGGCATTAGCGGCTGCGTTAGATATATCATACCTAAGCATGATTCAACACTTGTTATTAACCTGTCTAATGCAGAAAAATGGCGGAAAAGTTGCTAATTCTCGCCACAAACGCTTTAAATTTTGCATGGAGGAAACCAGGTATGACGGCATCTTTTTTGGATATAGGTCATTTTGAGTGTAAATATTTTTCGCTTAATATCTCATTTGATTCTATGGAGCATTTTATTATTGGGAGCGATCCCCGCGGCAGGAATTTCGTCGCACACGCTGTTATATTTGTTCAACAAAGGATATAAGGAGTCCGTAGGTTCCTTGAAGATAGCCCATTCTTGCACACAACACTCTGCAATGTGTCCTTAATAACGGGTTAATATGAGCTCAGCTTATTGCTTTAAACTAGCTATAATACATACATACGTATCCACTTGATGATATCATCATCACAAAAAACATCCCCTCACAGCGCTGCGAGAGCTTCACCCTGATAGTAATGAATGTATAACAGCTTTTAGGACTATCCACTTTTGCAATCCACAGCCGCCGGGATTTGCTCCGGAACTAATCCACATTTTTGCTCTACTCATCCCACCAATCATAATCTCTGAGGATCGGAGCTCAAATCCGCGCCGATCGTCTCGTTAGTAATACATTCTGGAGACCGTGATAATCTCTTGTTAGTTCTTGATCCATACAACTTACACTCTGGAGACCGCGGCTCACTGCTACTTCTACTTTCCGAGCCTAGCTGAAGCTCTTCGATGTCGCTGCTAATTATTTCGGACAATTACATGATTTGCACTAAAGCTGTCAAAAGTTCATGCCCTTCCGATAGCTCTTCTGCTATTTAGTAAAGATGGTGTCCTTATCTGTGAGCCCCTCGGCTCCTTGTTGTTAGTCTCACGACCAGGTCATAGAGCGATTGTACTCTTTGCGAAGATGGGACATGATTTGTTCGTGTATATCTCCCCATGAAAGTAAGGCCAGCCTTAAAAAATATACTCTGGGCCCAATAAGTTTAAAAAATATGCGACCAAATGGCCTCTAGCGGTGATCATTCGCCTGAGGGCGCTCCCAGCTTCAAACTGCACTGTTTAGAGGCCGCTGACGTTGGACTTCCAGATCGTAGAGGGTGAGAACGGAGAACGTAATTCCAGATCGTTGAGGGTTAGGACGGAGAACATTTGAACCTGAGATGAAAAAAGCTGGGAGGGTTTACTATTCCGGACATGGTTCAAACTAATTCACAGCAAATTGCACTTGAAATAATAAATTAAAAGGTATCTGGTGAGACAGAGAGGAAATCTCAGTGAAAAAAGCGTCATCAACGTAGGAAGATTAGAAGCGACAAATATCGCATGTGTACACACCGCCTGACCAGGTTCATCTGATGCTTTTGAAGTTTTTTGTCAACTGTAAACAGAGGCAAGAACTGGCGGACTTTGTTCAGGAGCCACGAACTCAAATCATATCCTGGAATCAAAACAGCTCCGTCCTGAGTTCTCCAAATAGGTGCAACCTTCCGCTTCCCCCATACCTCTTTCGATGAAGCGGTGTAATACGAGTTTAGCTTCGGCGTCACAAAGGCAGGATGGGCTGTCAGGAATGTAAGCTCTTTGAGCCCTCCAGGGGTGATGGACGCCAGCCATGCAGATGAGTAAGATAGCGATCTGTCAGTCGTTTAGCAGCTCCACGGTATCCGAAGACGCTTCTAACGTGATAGTGCAAAAATCTGTGCATTGCGCGACCCTTCGCTCTTGGATAGGTCGTACGAAGTATTGGGGTCCCACGCAATGGCGGATGGCACAACCCTCACGGGTAAATTTTAAGGCTCAGCAGGCGCAGAACGACCTACTGAAAAGTGTTGGGTTCTATCATACAGCATGGAGATCGTGGTCAATGGAACCAACACTTAAAAGAGCGACTCTCCAAGAAAGATGGGCCCAAAACAAGTATTGTTCGTTAAATTCGATATTCCAGGCTTTGAAAAACCGCGGAAAGGTTAATAAATTCAGTAGCTCCGTGCAATTATGCACCACGCGACTGTCAAACGGTAAACAGAACGCAAAGGCATCAATGATACTGATTTTGGGTACGACACCCGTGCATTCAGGTAGAGGATTGGGGATTCATGAACCCACCTTCGTCTGTCAGAAAGCAGAAGCACTCTTGGCGAGTGTTCAAACCTGCGATAGCTTTCGTGCGGGATATGAAGAAGTTCTAATTTGATAGCAACAGTATTGCTAGGCGCCTCGAGTAAATTTGATAGATAGTGATTATATAGAGCGGTCTCTGAGTGTATCGAGAAATGATGACTGTGAGATGTGTTTCCCAGAGTAATTCTCTGGTGGGACGGTAAGACATTCTGGGTCAGTGGAGAGTGGAAGCAAATGGGTGTCGTATCTCCGAGAAAGAGTCAGATAAGTAAAAGGGTGAATTTGAGTCGCGAGTAGAAGGACCAGACCTAGGAGATGTGATGGGTAGATCATTCTTGTCACAATATGACAGTAGTGCTGAGTCAGCACTACAATGTTGTTTGGAGTAGAAGGGTTTTTTACCGGTAAGCGGCGAGAATGGGATTCACATTTGGACGGAGTTAGCTGGGTAATAGAGAGTTTGTAGTTCTCTCCTTATAAAATCCGACAGAAACGCTTGTGAAACCGTAAGGAACAATCCCCGTGGAAATGTGCAAGAAAATACAAGACGGCACGTGATAAAGCTAGTACCTATCTGCATTTGGTGAATCTGCCATTGTTGGTACTCAAATAGCACTGAGTGCGGGGAGTAGGACAGCAAACCTTAAACATTTGATGGGTGCCTTTTTCTGCGTAAGAGTTTTCGCTGCAGCGGCACCGGAAACTTTCCTCGCTGTCTAACCTTACAGCGGAACCACAAGGAAGTAAATGTGCGCGTAGAACGCCATCTTCAATTTGAATTCGCCAAACTCAAGGCGCAAAGCTGTCTTTTTTTCAGATTGTCGCCCTGTGACACATCGAATAATATATCACGCTCCCGCCAGCTCTGTGGTTTCTCATACGTGCGATTCTTGACCATTACCATAGCTTGAGCTCAGCAAATGGCCCTCCAAATTCTCGGGCTACTGCCGAGAAGCGCGGGGCGCACGACGACACGAAGTGTCATGATCTTTTTGATCATAAGCATCTACGACGTCTGGGCAGTCTTGTCGAAGTGGCACCTAAAGTCCCATGAGTTATCAGAGTTTGGGTATCCCCGCCACTTCACAAGATATTGGTAATGACCCTGTCGACGACGTTGACCCACAAAGCGTTCCGCGAGGTAGGAGACGCCACAATGCACTAAAAAGTCGGCGGCGGGCGACGACGATGTGGTCGATCGCCGTCCGGTGACTCGCGATGTTCTTCGACCTTTCGGGGGGACAATGTCCATCGTCATCAGCACTCCACCGAGCATCTTTCCGAGGTCATCTACCGCTGTGCAAAATACCTCTGGAGCCTGGAGCTCTTTGTCCACCGACTGCCTCACGCTGAGGCTTATCGCGCTTTGTTGGAGCGACTCCTAGCCGTTGAGCAGACCAATACGTCCCTTCGTGAGACGGTAGAGCGGCTTGCGCCGTTGGAAACGGAGATCGTTACACTCCGTGCTCAAAACCAGTTGCTGGTTTAGCTTCTGGGTGGCCCAGCGTCTTTGGGTGCCGACCCGGCGCCAACACTTTCGCGTTCACTTGCACCGGATCCCGGTACGGCTTAAGTAAGCCTGCTTAAAACACCGGGTGGGTGCGCATCCTTCTGTCCGGCACTGCTGCAAGATGAGCCATCTTGCTTAATTGGTTCACAAAGACCATCACACCCGTGTTGCTCGCCGAGTCCTTCGGCAGGCCAGACACAAAGTTCATTGACCTGCCAACACCTGGATGATACCGGTAAATTGGCCAGCGGCGCCGCCACATTCGGAGACAATTTCACGCTCTGACACGTCTCACACGTACGCACATATGTGATCGTCCATTTGTACTGCTTGGGACACCGCTAGTGGCAACACACAGAGCTGTACGTCTTTTCACGACCGAGATGACCTCTAAGTGGGGTGTCGTAGGCCTCATAGAGGATATAATATTTAAATCCGCATCGTGAGGAACCACAATACGTGGCGTATCCGTCGAATCGGCGCTATAATGCAGCAAACCGTTATTGAATACTATCGGTGTAACCGTGTGCGCAAACGCGTCGACAATTTTTTGTCCAAGTTTCCAAACTCCTTGCTTTCGGGAGCCTGTAGCAGCGCTATGCACAATCATCAACCGCGTATGAGGTGCGGACCAAATCCGTCGAGGACGACGTCACTGTCATGACGTGAGCAAGCTCATAATCTGGTCTACGTGACAATGCATCAGCAAAAGCATTCTGCTTTCCTGGCAGAATTTCACCTCGAGGTTATATTCTGCAAAGAAGGAGAGTCACTTGGCCATCCTCTCCGAGAGGTGAGGCGTCTGAGTTGCAGTGCGTAGTGACGCATGATCTGTGTAGATCACAAACGACTTTGAGCCGGGCAGGTACACCTTGAACTTGACAAGTGCATTCATCGCAAGTAATTTCTCATCGTGAACTGTATAGTTCCTCCCCGCAGCCTTAAGCTGGCGAGATTCGAACGCGATCAACCAATCTCGTCCCTCGACATCTGCTTGATGCAGTACACAGCCGATGGCAAAGTCCAAAGCCACTATAAGGACGATCAGTGTCTAGTCACACCAGCAGTATTGGTGCATGGAGGATGCTGTCTTTGATCTTCTCAAAAGCCCCCCAATGCTTGGTGTCCCAACACCATTCCGTATCCCTGTTAAGGAGATTCGACAATGGCCGTACCATTTTCGCATAATTTGCGCTCGAGCACAGCTCTTAAATAAACGTTGTGGCTTTCCTTATCCTCCCGTGCTCCGCACGACTATGAACGAAAATGTCGTCAAAGTATGTCTGTGCATACGCCCTTTGGGACCTGAACAACTGCGTCACAAGACGATTAAATGTTGCTAGTACATTTGACAGCCCTTGGGGCATTACCAATTACTCCCAGAGCATGCCGCCCGGAGTGCTCACCGCTGTTAGCGGAATATCACTCGCTCTCATGAGCAATTGGTAATAC
>NW_020188969.1:1057304-1057475 GCF_900000015.1 Plasmopara halstedii
AACATGGATTGACGGGTCTGCGCCCATCTGGCTACCCCGGGACCAGTTGATAGAAGATGACAACGCCAACTTGATCGAGGTTCTCGACTCCTATTTAAATCGCTACCCTGGAAGGGAGATTTCATACCAAGAATTTGTCAGCCGCAACGCCCCCGCATACACAGCCATCGC
>NW_020188969.1:1057485-1057617 GCF_900000015.1 Plasmopara halstedii
TATTATAATGAAAGGAGCCAACAGGCGTGATTGAAACATTTCACAGGCGGCCATAACTGTACAGCCCTTATTGTCATCTTCGCCTCTGTTGGATCCGACTCGGTTAACGTTTGTTGGGGCGATTAAATGTGA
>NW_020188969.1:1065821-1091728 GCF_900000015.1 Plasmopara halstedii
TTCGGTGCTTTAGTACTTAGAAGTAGCGGATTGCGATCCGCTACACTTGTACTGATTCTTGCAAAAAACGTAAGGTCGATGACCTTAGCTTAGCTTCCTCTAAGCAAAGAGCTACGACAGCACCGCTGCAGGAAGTAGTACCATAATAAGTATTTTGGTCAATATTGATACGGATGAGGGTGACGGAACTACTTTTATACAAAATCCTCGGGACACATAGTCTGCTAGCTTCATGCGATGCAATACATTGACGATAGCAATATAGGCATTATAGTAACAATAAAAAGTAAAATTAAGCCTCAGTCATTTCACTTTCTATATAGAGACGCAAACCAAATACTTGGTACTTAAAAGGCTTTCGGTTCCACTTCTGCATATATATATCACAAACTATCCTCTTGCGGGTTTGAGGGTAGACTTTTAAAATATAGAGCTCCCTCTCCGTGATGTTTATGGCAACCCAGTGCGCTTAGTATCGCATTTTATCCATTCGACGATCGGATTTAAAATGACTGGAATATATGCGAAAAATAGAACACGAGCTGTTCACTTCTCTATCATCGCTTAGACAAGCTAGTTTTAACAGGAGAGTACAATTGGCGAATAGAAAACCGAATTAGATAATGGATTGTCTGAGATACTTTCAGCTGCATTGATGAGACACTTCTAGAAGCGCCTCAACCAGGCATCGGTAGGAGCACAACCGACTCTCACAGTGAAATCAGTCGTGCTGGTCGTTCACTTCTTTTATGGCAGGAAAGGACACGACTCTCTATAGTAAAGGTCAGATGAATATGATTTGCTCTTTGGCGCGAAATAAATGAGTAGAGCAGCTGTTGGCGAAAATTGTTTAAGGCCAAATATCAGGTCAAAAATGCCCACCGCTGCCTTTCCGCAGACAGAGAAGAAGATGGAAAGCGTTCACTGCGTGGTAATGTATATTTCAATAGCCCTTATGCGAAGAGATCGCGGTGCTGAAGCGCTTACTAAAAACAAAGCGGTCTATGCTTTCATACATTAGGCTGTCACGCGTAAAGTTCTACCTGACGAAATGTATTCCAATGTAGCCATATTGGAAAAAAGTTAATGACGGACAGCTTGGCTATATTTACCTTGGCATACGTAATGCAGACAGCAGAGAAGCAGGCCATCTTTTAATATATCTACGAAGACCAAGATACCGGTATAACCGGACGCGACTTAACTAGCAATTCGCGGAAGCTGGTAGACTGGCCAGGGGGGCCTGTGCACGCGGTAAAGTTTTTTCTTATCTACACATTTGATACATGTGCTCATAAGAGCTACTCCACTCGTACACTGGGCAACAATTTATTGCGCTCAACGAGGCATGTATCTGTTTCTGCCGTTGTTACTCTGGTTAGTATCAAGCGTCTCGTGAGAAGAACGGGAGGCTTTTATCTTGCGTGTAACCACACTTTATGTCAGTGCTGCAGTATTGCAAGCCATGGATGACGACAGCCGCGCTCCTCACTTAAGCGTCATATGAGCAAAGTAGCCTCATGCCATCCAACCTTTCAGTAACGCAGCACATGTTGCATCTAATCCATACGCCGTAGGCATCCCGTCCTAAATCGACGATGTCGCCTTGGTGACAAGCAAAATGCATGGTCGCAGCGACACGAAAACGCATCGCTACTACATCCAGCCAGTCCGATTTGCACCTTACTTCAAAATTATATTACAAACAAAGGCGAACCGTTTGTCAATGATTTGTGAGAGATGTGGCAACGGCATCTCTGTGTGTAACGACTCATGATCTGCACAGCTAAATTAAAAAATTGTCACTGACGTCATATATGGTCAATATGTATTTGTAGGATGCATAATCGAGGCACTTACAATTTTTTCCTCAGCCATGAAAGCTGCCTCTTCTACAGCACTCAACATCAATTTGCGTTCTTTTAATAGAGATTGGTAAGAAGTAGCCCCATGCCGGCGTAATCTGCACCGTACTTGTGCCAAGTGGCTTTTAGACTATGTCACTTTAATAATTTCCATTGAACCTTTGACACTGACCAATCTTGATCGTTGCAAGACTTGCTCGCAAGTACATGCTTTCACATTTTTTGTTTAGAAAGCGGATTAATTCAGCACCAAAGCCGCACTTAAATACTTGTCTGTATCGGCGGCTAGCATAAGACATTTTTTGTTTAGAAAGCGGATTAATCCAGCACCAAAGCCGCACTTAAATATTTGTCTATATCGGCGGCTAGCTCGAGGACTGCTCGCATGTACTTGGTGTGGTGTATTTCATCCGACTCTTCGTGCACCGCGACTATGAATCGTAAACGTTAATTTTGTGCATAGTCACAATGAGTCCTAAGCAACTGCGTCTTATGATGATGAAGCGTCACCGGCGCGCCAGGCAGTCCTTGTGCCCAAAGCAATCGCTCATAGCTCATTCCACTGGATGTACTTCCCAACAACAGAAGTGATATCGTTATCTCGCCTGATTATAACTGTTAACTAGGTTGAGGAGTTTTGCCGACCTTGCTGATCTGCAGCACATCCAACCAGAAATTGACATTTGCACTGGAATCACGGCTACATCTAGCTTATTATAATCATGCGCGATTCGTCACATGCCAAAAGCCCTCCTGACTAAAATTAGGAATATTTACTTTTTGTCACACTCTCGCATCGTACTTCGCGCGGAAGAAAGCGTCAATGACGACGAATGTTCCCTCGATAAGAGCCATAGTCATGCGACGTAGTGTTTGGTCTGAAGACTTAAGTCACTTAAATGGCGCACCCCTCTATCTCCGATGACACTCGCACCACTACGTCTTGATATCTTTTGGAACTGACTGGCAAAGCGTCGGTAGTTTTCTTGGAAATAGCTGTTTTAATTGTGATCAGCGAGTGTCCTAAGTGCTAAAGTTTTTATTTCCTGCGACACAAGCAATTTGATGACCTCACCAACTTGCGGTTTCTCGAACACTCCATAAAAGTAATTTTTCAGGTTGACAAGAGTTTCTACCATATAATGTGAGAATAGACTTACAACCCCCGTATGACTGCTCAGGTTAATCTGTTCGCGATTGCAAAGTCTTCTCGCCACTTACCCAGAGTATCTGACGCTCTTTAAGGTGGGCATAATACATATTCGTATTGACTGAGCAATAACGTCACATCATGACAAGTGTGAACCATCGTTATAACATCAGAGCCCAATCCTACATATTTCGACTTACAGTTGCATGCCGCTGCCGGCTTTGACAGCAAACTGAAATCTCACCACCGACATACGACACACTGATGCTCATTCTCGTCTCAGCAGAAGTTTAATCGCTACTTTATCGTAATACTACCGCTTCTATCATCGTAGCCTTATCAACGTACTCAGAAACATTGTAATTCATCATTTAAGATAATCCAATGTCCTGCACCTAAATTATCGCATTTTCGCGCCCACGTCAATAGCGCTTCTGGCAGAGGTGGGTTAATGACTCACCAAATTTCGTGGAATCGAATCGAGTGGTATCTAAGATTCCAGCTTTTTGTCGATCACTCGGACATGTATTTCTGACCAAACTACCCATGATTAGGACGTCATCATATCTCGATCTGATGAGTTTGGAGGTAGATCTTGGAGTCATATCTCCATCTGACGTCTAGGAAGCGACGGCGTTCCATGCTATCAAGGGTCTAAGTTAAAAAAAAATCTGAAAGAGCTTCCAAATTTATCGATGCACCGATACAGTACCCGTTTCTTAGTGCATCCGCATAGTATCTGCTATTTTAACAGTCGCGTAAGAAACGGTATTGCACGATGTTGTAGAATCGATCAAAGTCTCATATGCCTCCATGAGAACTGATATGGAGATCTTGACAACCAACAGCTCTGGGCTATGAGCCCTACTTTTATCAGAGAGAGAATCACTTCTATTTCAATTGCATTCCAATCCCGCAATTTTTTCAGAGAGATAATAGAATTCACGGTATACTGGGACATGACGTTTTTCCGCGAGGGGGTCAAATTGACTACATTGCATGGGATCCCGACTATTCTACCGCTTACTTGAATGATAACGGCGCACATAAAATACATATGCTTAATACTTTCGCAGAGATCAATCTGCGAATAGCTTGACATATACAAGATTTGTCGTCATCCCCAGCATGGATAGGGATCATCGCATTTGGTGCACTCGTATAGTTTTATATATCATACTCAAACCAGCTTTTCGCGACCCGGAAGTTGTACTACGCATTATTGTGACATCCACCGCATCCTCGAAAGCGATGAGGTGCGTGCTGCGCATGTTTGAAACGTTCCATGAAGACAATAGCAACTACAATCGCGGGGATAGGTCTGCAGCCATCTGGACAATGAGTCATGCAGCTCCTGGACATAGCCCGCTAAGTCTCGCCTTTATTGACAGGCGTCCAAAAATTTTAATCATGCTAATTAGGCGTTGCGAACACCCGCAAAGAGTACAACTTTGACGTATTGCATATCGGCGACGCCTTTTACGACTGAGACACAGTTCGTAAGTGCCCATATTCTCGCGCAGCCTACTTGTTTGGAGATTAATCGTGCAACTCGCTGTGACTTGTTTTCAGTATTTTTAATCGTTCTTGCGCATATTTTTTTTCGTTCTGCTCTCGATGGGTTTCACAGTGGAAGTCGGCTGTGCTTCCTCCGACGTCTGAGAGGGATATATGCTGACGAACGCCCCCACGCGATTCATTACCGCTTATGACCCTTCGGCTGCCAACTGCCTTATCTCATCGGAACTTACAATAAAAATGAGCTTACCAAGTGTTTCTGATTATTTCGGGCAGCGATTATTGAGCAAATCCTGTTTCATGCCTACTGAGGATGTAGTCCATGAAGACTCGATCGTTGATTTGAGTACTATCAAGTGCATTTAGATCGCTGCGACCTTGCAAAGATAAACTTTGACTCATATGGTCACGGTAACAACGCACACGCTCCAGAACCGAGAGCGACTCAATTTTTAAACTGTTGTTTCTATTTGACAAACTAATACTTGTTTCACTACTGTTCAACCATAATTCTTAATTTATTGCAAGAATCTTCCTCGTCAGTAATATATACAATTAGTACTAATCCCTCTGAGTTGTAATTTGTACGTACACCATACGGTACGTACCTCGTTACAGGCTACTTTGTGCTATAAATCGGCCATTTTAATGTCCGGATATGCAGTAAATATCTCAAATAGCAAGTCGAGATCAAACTTTCGACATTTGAGAGTGATAGTGAGCACTAAAATCAAGAAAGAGTTGGTTTTGCAAACTTTGTCTGTTCTTCATTGTAACTGCATGTCCAAGCAATTCGTAAGCCCACAGTAGAGTTGATCGTTACAAAAATAAGACGGAAAGAAAAATGCCGAGGTCATACCGGTATGAGTCAAATCATAGTGCCTGCCATATGTTATGCTCTAAACCAATCAGCGCATGGCTCCGTATTTCTTAAGTCTTGGGGTATCCGCCGCACGTTCGCTCCTGTCTCTGAAAGTCACTTTGCTCGCCTATAATCGCATATATCGTCACTGCAGCGCGCTTTCTCTTTGCCTGCTGATTACTTAGCGCGACAGACTCGAAAGCTTGCGCGTGTTTGATTGTTTGATGACCACTGTGGTGCTTTCTCCACCAATGCGACCCGCGAGCTCGCCCGCTACGGTGCCCAGCAGCAATAAAAACAATCTTTTAAGTGTCGCGGCTGACACAGCGTCGATTAAAGAGACGAAAGATGCACTACTTTCCGATTCGGACAGTCCCACAAGTACTGCAGTCGATTTGACGATTAATCAGATAGAAGAAGACCTTCGACCAGAGAATGTGGAGGAACAGGAGATTGAGTGGGGAGACGATACCGTTAAAGACGAGATCGTTAGCGTCGACCCTGAGTCCCTGAGCAATAAAAAACGACGGAGAGTGTCGTTTGAATGTGCTGACATTGTAGAATTTGAACCCACAGCGTACACCACAAGCGTCACGTCCGGCGGAGTGCCCGTAGGTCTGTCGCTGAACGAGCGATCTCGATCACGACGACGATTGGACTCTTTCGAGATGGAACGAGTGAATGTGTACGTGGCGAAATTATAGACATTTGTGTCAGCTCTTTAATTGCTTGTAACTGTACAGACGTGTGGGGCGACAAAACTATATGGAGGAAGGGTATCTGGACCCACAAGAGCGTGAAGTTATCCTGAATAATGCAGGCTGTGAAGAGCCTGTCATTGCATCGGCGGAAGCCGAAGTGAATGCTATTATACAGAACAGACGTGAGTCAAATGAGATCGATTTTGACTTTATGTATGGCTCCAGCGAGATCGAGATTTATGAGGCGGATGAAGAGATAAACGTCTTGTCCTATGATCACGATGTCGGTACACAACACGAAGAGCAACAAGACGTTGCGTTGGTCTCATCAAACGAGCGCACAGATCAGCTGGAGTCGTCGAAAAGCATGGCACAATCATACCATGAGGATTTGTCAAAGGCAGCATCATTATAAAGCTGGCGTAACTCATTACCCTCACCAGCGATTACGCACAGGTGCGCATATGTTCATACCGGTATAACCGTCTCGTCGTATTTTTTTCTCCGCAATAATTAAGTCATAAATAGTCAAACTATTTCTAAGTGGTAGGAAATTCTAACAATAGTAGTTTCATTGACAGACACTTAACCTTTTTTCCTGCTGCGAAAGATGTCGTTTTGTAATGTTTGCCATTCCTAGTGACCTTAATCTCCAAGATTGCTGGGCTTTACATATTCAAATTTAGAATAGAGAGTATCTTCACTTTTGTAAAAGTAGTAGCGTACCGGTAACTACCGATTAATAATGCAAGAAAGTTCCGATCTTTGTTTAGTTGGTGTCAAGCTCACACTTACTGGTAGTTGCGTCGCTATCTCTCAACGCGTTACGACTTGTAGCTTTCAGTTACTAGTGTGACACATACAAAATGACTACTACAAGTGACGTTCCCCACAAGCTCCAACGTGCAAATTGTAGGTTACTTTATCGATGATATTGTTTACCTGCCTCATGATTGAGCTGATTTTTGACTGCTAACGACCCTGTTAGACGTGAAGGCAAAAGACCTTACACCAGGATCTCATGGACATAATTTGGTACTTCAGGTAGTTTCTGTTGCTGCAACGGTAGAAAAGAAGCGCTATGATGGCTCTGTCTCGCGCATTGCCGAGGTGGTGCTAGCGGACGAGACTGGATGTGTAACATTTACTGCGCGGAATGGTATGTAGCAATGTAGGCACTGGAAAATTTATATTGTGAAGACTCAATAGAATTTTTGTATTTGCAGACCAGATTGATATGCTAAAAGAAGGACTTGTAGTGGTATTACGCAATAGCAATGCCGATATATACAACGGATTCATGCGTTTAAATGTGACGTTATGGGGAAAGCTGTCACTACATCCGGACGGTATTGAATCAACGCCGCCACCTCCACCCAGCATTAATACGGACAACAATATCTCTGCGATTGAATATGAGCTAGTTACGGTAAATGACGCAGACGAGTGAGCACTCACCGATGCAGGAATAGGCTCAATGTAATTGCGTTTGACGACCATAAGTTGAAACCATCTTTTTTTTGCTACCATTTTGCCTGATTTGGGTCTATTAAGTCTCGCAGATATGTCAGTCAAGTACATATTCCGCATATGTAAGACTGTATTTTCTTATATTGCAAACCTTATTATCATATATGACACCTCTTTGATAACAAATATACAAGGGCACGCTCTACAGCCAATAGTTTGTAGGTCTAATATGTCGTTGATATTATTCCATCCATTGTCGAAAGAACTTGCAAACTAATAGTCAGCCATGGGTGTCCGTACTAAGACCGTGAAGGGATCTGCCGTTAAGATTATTGAAAAGTACTATTCGCGTCTCACTCTTGACTTTGATACAAACAAGCGTGTGTGTGATGAGGTTGCTATCATTCCATCAAAGCGTATGCGCAACAAGATTGCTGGGTACATTACGCACCTCATGAAGCGCATTCAACACGGTCAAGTGCGTGGCATCTCGCTCAAGCTTCAAGAAGAAGAACGTGAGCGTCGTATGGACTTTGTCCCAGAAGTCTCGGCTATTGACGTTGAAAACATCGAGATTGATAACGACACGAAGGACCTTTTGGCCCACTTGGACCTTAAGCTGTCTGGTGTGCACGTGCCACAGGTACGATGTGATTTGATACTAGAAAATAATATGACAATGCTGGAGCCGATGATAGCACATACATGTGGTTGAATCGGTGGACCCATTACAACCGAATTGCCAACGCAGTATTTGCTGTGTTTGGAACTACGGGCGTTATGCAACGATCAGAGGTTCTTTTTCATATCACACGCATTGCAACATAGCAATGCTGTAATCATCGGCTCCCTCTGCGTCAATTCATCCTTAGGATGATTATGAGGTCTGAGCGCGTACACTAACGTAATTCTTATGCTTATTGTAGCCTAAGGCCCGTGAGCAACAGCACCACCAACGTAACTAAGTGTCGACCAACTTAGGTTTAAAGGCAGAGTAGGACTGAATTAAAATTGTTTGCTCTCTCGATAATCCCATGGATTCATTCCTTAACTTTCTTGCAGTCATTTTATTAGTATCATTCAAAACTCGGCACTTTGCTTCATTATCATGAAAAATTCGTCCATATCAATTGCCCCATCTTGATTCTGATCAAACTCGTCAATCATCGCCTACAATATAATGTAGAACGAATGAGATAATCAAAGCTAATTGTTCTAAACTTGCTTATGCATCATTAACCTGGAGCTCATCGTCGTCAAGATTTTCACCCAGTTCTTTCGCTACTTTACGCATTTTCTATAAATCACCACGAATAGTAGCATGCATCAGTTGCCCGTGACATGATAATCATCATACAAGTAAATCATGTCAACACACGCGTAAAGTGATTGCACCCGATCCATCTCCATCAAATAATTCGAACGCCTACTCCAAAACGAACGATTAGTCAAAATTTCAGGCAATTTCTCTGTTCAAGTACGTATAATTGTGCAGTGATCGACCAAAACGTCGTACCCGCGCAATCTCCTCGTCTGGATCTCTTGCCAGCACCTTTCGCCGCACTATCACATTAACACATTGCGTCAGTTTCGTGCAATTTTTAATTTCTGCTTCCACTTCTCCTACTAATCTCCATATAATCATTGTAGTCCACACGACCACTTCGCTGCACGTCCACGTCTTCCACAAGATCCATCACTTCTTTCTTAGACACTTGAAATCCCAAAGCACGCATTAAGACTTTAAGCTCATGATAATCAATCGAGCCCACTTTGTCTGTATCAAAAAGCTCAAAAGCTTCTCGAAGCTCCTTCTTTTGCTCCTCTGACACTTCTTGCTTTACTCTGCGACCGGTGCGAGTATTGCGCGCATTATTGGAAACTCTAGATGTGCGACTTGGTGGATATGAAGACATAGCACCGTCTCCACGGTCATGATGGCTACGATGCACACGCGATGAGCTCATAGAACTTGGTGACTCTTCACAAATATTGACTAAAAACTTCAACAATGCTTTGGATTGGTGCAAATTAATAATTTATCATCGCTAATATTTCACACCAATTAATCAGCTTAATGCAGGATGCAGCCTTCTCGACGGGCGTGTCAATTCAATATCCAAAGATTCAAGCTGCAAAGACTTCAAAGCATCAGAATGAAAGAGCGGATTCTCCATTTCCATTTCCAACGGACACAAAAGTTTCATCAGAGCGTGAGGATCGAATTGATACGAAAGCTTATAGCATGTGTCAAGAACTTGCATACCATTTTGTGTGTAAAATGACACGCGATGCTGTGCAAGATATACTGCAGAAAAGCAATGACACAAGCTACAACCAAGTATTAACATTTTTGCAGACATTCTGTACACAAAATGCGTCGATGACAGCAGCAAACGACTCAATGATAGAATTGTCGCCGTCTGGTCGTCAACAAAATGATTCTAATACACCTGTGATACAATTTCCAGCGTTTCACGGATACCCTACAGCTTCAATTATTGCTGGAACTGATGCAACATCGAGTGATCTATGGATGAAACCACTTATGCACAAGCTGCAACGAACATTTCCTCTATGTATCATATTACCACGAGATGTAGCAACAGCAAGACGACTTATTGAGTGGCTTGCTGCGAGACTGGCATTATTGATTGCTGCAAAGCAGCAAGAAGAAAAATGGCTTGAGGAAGTTGTTGAAACGTTTGATATGTTGCCACCAAAGCTTTTGGTTAAGAAACCCATTAGACGGATGACAAGGCATCATGACGCTATGAAAGAAAATAAAGAAAGTGACATGAGTGATGAAAATTTTATCTCAAGTACGGAATCAGAGCAAAGTGATACTGACTGTGCATATGCTTCAAAGAAAAAGAGAAAAAAGCAACGTCGTGCTGCTCCTGTGGCGTATGGCCGATGGACAATGTCAAAATTATTGGTAACAATACAAAATCACATCAATGAATTACTCGCCTCAAATTGTGGAGACACGAGTCGTGAATATATAGCAATGATAGAAGAACTGGTACAAACTCGCCTTGATGAAGTATTGTCTCTCGCACGAAAGAGTCGCGACAACGAAGACGAGATAATAATTCAGATTATTACATGCTTTGATGCAGCACTTTCGTGGCTACAGACAAAACTCACGTTGTGTCGAAACACAGCGGTCAAGCTGCTAAATGTAGCGTCTGAATCCAAATTTTCGACTTCAATTTACATCGGCAGCACCGAAATGGCATTGGCGCTTATTCTCCAGCGTGTACTTTGTCAATATACGTCTTTTTTGGATGATTGCAAGATAAATGCACCAATATTAATTGATCGACGAAAATTAGTCAAGAAAGAGTTAATCAAGCACAGAAATTACTATTCGTTCAGTGATGAGGGACCACCGCCAATCATGTCAAAGTTTTCTTTTCAGCCATTCCTCGTTTTATGTATCGAACAGCTTGAAGTCTTCTCACAGCAAGTATTCGGCGATTTTCTTGAAATCTGGACCCATTTTGTTCGACACCATCACGATAGGCACCCTAATAATGCTACAAATTGCACTCTCGGATTTGTTATTGGAGTTGCGTCTGCAACATCTCCAGCACTCCGACGTTTAAATCTTTCAATCACAAACTGTTTGGAATTGCAATTTTTTTCGCTCGTGGATTCACGCAAGTGCTTTGACGATATCCTTGAATCACTTGTTGTCAACGCGAAGTTGCCACTTACACTCAGCGGCGATGTGTTACAAGCAATAGCGCGTCGCCATCGTATTTTGCCCAGTGTACCTCGTCTCTTGCTTGCTTTACGATTATTGCTTTTCACGCACTTTCGAAGCTATCCATGGAGTTTTTTAGCACTTGCTGTTGATATTGTTGCATCTGCAGGCGAGTCTCCGATACTATTTGCTGCCGAAATGACACATTTACCTTCTCGAGTATCAATTTGGCTGAAGCGACAACGTTCACGTGTATTTCGTAAAACAGAAGAAAATGGAACGAGTCTAGAGTCGAATCTTCTTTCATGGCTCACTTTTTGTAGTGATTTCGAGCTGTCTGACTTGTCGACAAGAGTGTTTTCCTCCGACATTGTAGATACAGCGAAAAATTGGACGAAAGTATTGGAGTTGGCGCTAGAGTCGGAACGTCGACGACGACGTCGTTGGCGATTGGGGTGGGAATGTTTTCGCACCGCTTGTTCTTGGTTAGATGTGCGTCGTGATGGTAAAGATGGTGAAGATGTGGTCGTTATGCATTTGGCTTTAGCGCTTGATGGTCGATTAGGAGAAACGCCAATATTTACGGAGATTGTTCGACGTATTCAGACGTGTCGATGGGTTGTAACAATAGGACTGATTCAGCAATGGAAAAATTTATGGAGTGTCTTTGGATCCTCTGAAGATGAAATAGTAGAAAATACGCTCAGCGAATTGGCAACATTGTGTGCATATGCACGAAGCGAAAAGACTCGTTCTGAAATGCTGAAAGCATTGCGAAATGAAATTGTAACAGTATTTAAAACGCGTCTTGTCATTGCATTGCTGCAGCCGCGTACGCCAGATAAGATGTCAAAAGCGGAGTTGTTGGTCTCGTCGTGGTCAGTTCTCAAAGACGCCAGTGTATTGGAAGATCGATTGCGTTTTGAGTATCATGATCATCTTCGCAATGTACTACAAGAAGCTGGTATTGGGGATCAAATTGCCAATTCAAAGTGTGAGTCATCGTGGGTACATGACATTGGTTTAGCCTTTCTGTTTTACCAAGAAAGTGCAAGTGCGAGTCTGAGTCTTTGTGAATGGTACGAGAGTTTCTCATTTGAGTTAGAGCAAGAGTCGAACTCGAAAGCAGATACGAGTACAAAGAAGCAAAAACTCACAAGGTTTCGAGACAATCCAGCAATCAAAGCTCGCTTTGTTCGTGCAGTATGTACTTTACGGCATTGGGGATTTCTCAAGAATGATGCTCCTCGTGATTTGGAGCAAGATATAATTGAAAAGCTTGTCTTTATCTAAAAAAGAATAGAAATCATATTGACTAGTCAAATATATTGGTTGATGTTGTTATAGTGACGATAAAGCTTTTTGTGGTTTAGTCGTCGCCTCGCTCAATGGCTACAATACACCAGACAACATTTCATTAATTAGCAAAGATTAAGGAACAATAATTGTAACGAGAAGGACATACCGCCCGTGTTATAGTGCAACAATTTCTCAATCAGATCCACGTGTGTAAGCATCATACGACGACAGCAGTATCGCTTGAGTGACAGCTCATCTAGCGCATCTCTCTCGGTATAGTCAGCGCGTAGTAAACCCAAGTACGTCTCCCATTTATTAGCCAGCACCTTGCCGCACGTAAAGCACCGCACTGGGACTATCATTCTGATGTCCGCAAAAGCGAGATAATACCAACCAATGATCTAACAGAAAGTTCTTCTCTTTAATTGGGTGAAATCAAAACAATAAATATTAACGAATGAAAAGTGTGAGAGTCAATTGAGAGACGAAAGAAGTTCGGGTGACGATGGTTGTGGTGGAAGAGCAGGAGCAACAGCTACAAACAGCGTGTTTAAATTGGGATAATAGTGTTCATCAAATCAAAAATAATTCTTCAAAATTGCTACAAAATGCACAAAGATATGGCATTGACACGATGCAAGTGGAACTTGATACAACAGAATGCAAAGAAAATGTGATAAACCAGACAGCTACGACACTCAGCATTGATTCAGAAAATGTGCTTGTAAAGAAACGTTGTAGTGACTCGTTAGACAACGACAAAGACTCTAACAAAACTACACAACATTCGTGTCTCGAAAATGGGTTGAGCGATATAGCAGAGACTAATGCTACAGGAAATGAAACTGTGATGGATGTGGGCGTTAACAATGAAATCGAGTCAGTGCCTATTTCTTGTGATGCTGAAGACGACGTCATTACGCAGCAGTTAAGCACGGATTTAGCAGCTTCTACGATTGGAAAGCCTATGGAGATGGCATTAACTAGCGAAAAGAATGCTGAGATGCATATTGATGCGATAAATGATTGTACAGTGCGTGATGCTACGGTTGCGATTGTTCTTGATGAGTTGGTGACAACATTGGTAGATAATGCAGCGGTTCCAGTGAAGGACTTAGTATCTGTCGATGCTGCTGATGTGAAAACCCTACAAAGTCCAGTCATCGCGCACCTAAGTGCTGACGAAGCTATGGAATTAATTGAAGTGCACGTAGACGAGGAGATGCTACCTGATCCCAGTGCTGCTAATTGTGATGTCATGATTGATAGTCGTAATTATCAGTGGTTTGATGGAGAAGAGGATAACGAAGAAGGAGAAACAATAGCAATAGGACCCTCTCTCCTTAGCATAACAAATGATGGAACTGATGATGTCTTTGGTCTTGAAAGTATCGATCTTGCAGAAGCAAAATTGCGACTCGATGACAAAGACGACGTTGATAGTGACGGAAGTGGCGATACCCTGGTCATAGCGACAAAAAGCAATAGCAGTCTAAGCTCGAGCTCGAGCTCGAGCTCGAGTTCAAGTTTGAGTTCGAGCTCGACTAGCTCTTCTATTGATAGTGAAAGCTCATCATTAGAAGAAGAATATACACAGCGAGCGTTAAAAAAGCGTCGGACTTCCGAAATAAATGGTCCTTGCAACATTTCAAACCACGAAGACAAGCGAGTGCGTTCAGAACCGAAAAAAGAGCCACAACGGTCGTCGTTGAAGCGTAAGCGTAAAATTTTTCCGCCAGTAATACCTCCCGAGTTTGCCATTTTTCAAATCGAAGCACAAGATCCAATTCTTCGAGGCACATATGGTGTACGGAGCAACCGTCGTGCTTCATTTATCGGAAACTGGGGCTTTTCCATAGAAGACTTCAGAAATCCTGAAAAAATTAGCCCATTTGAGTACACTTTACGCACACGTGTGCAGCAACCGCGTCGTAATGATGATAAACACCCGGTGTCTGGCAAGTACGGAGGATTCTTTAAACTGCGTCAGTTTAATGGATCGCTCGTCAAAGTTAGAGAAGATCAATTAGATTTACAATTTCTACCAATGCCGTCATCTGATGAAGAAGATGAAGACGAAGTGATGGAGAACAACGAAGGAAGTGATGATCCAGTCGCGAGCCGCTATATTGTGCTGGGAAAAGGAAAAAATCGCTTTGGCAGATTTTTGATTCGAGGATATCTCAACCCAATCAGTGGCCAACTTTCAGTGACTCGTCGGTATCTGGAATAAACAGAAATTTATGAGGCTTTTTCGAGCCAAAAGTCTTTGTTTCGTTTTGGTAGAGTAAAAGCGCAGCGAACAATCGCTACAGTTGCACTACTTACTGTGAGATAAACGTGAATCTAGATGCAATTTATCACAAACGGACCTTGGAAACCAAAGATATAGTCTTTTTGTCTTGAAGTCCCACGTTGTGGCAATCATAGTGGAATCCCGTTTTGTTGTTTCACTCGTTGACCTAAATGAGTATCGCAACCATGAAATTGCTGCGTTTGAAAATTATAAGTTTCATTTCCGTATCGAACACGAAAGTACCAAATCCTTGGATAACATTCACGTCCGGTAATTACATGCTTGCTACGTTGACTAATATAGTATAGTAAACTAATTGCGTCTCCTCAACACTAAATGATGACACTTTGTAGCATATTTCTATGCAAGCGATTTGTCCATGCACATAATAACATGCAGTGTGACTTCCTTCCGTGAAACATTGTTAATGCTGTGATTTTCGGAAATTCGCTAAAGTGCCTACCTTATGTATAGTAAACGAGACTACAACTATTCTGCAATATTTTAGCTTCAAAACCAAAATATTCATTTTTACTCGAAAATTTTTCGCATGTATGCCTCGTTTTTAGCCACAAATTCAGTTCGAAAGTATCACTGCCGAACTGAATTCCTTCTGCACCATACACGGTCCATTACATTGCCGGTATGGGTCATACCTTTGTGTTCGTGCATGGGATAGTGGTAGCTCTACTATCTATTGTAGCTGCTACAAATGGCACAATACCCATACAGAGTGTGCCATTTACTGATGTGGGTGTCATCAAGAAGGAAGTGAGTGAAGCGGTGCCATTTGACGTCAGAAGCGAAGATCGAGGGCTTCAAAAAGCATGGTGGAAGTTGATTCATGCGAATCCCGAGAAAGTTTATAAAAAGCTAAAGCTCCACATAACAGAACAAGATATTTTCAAGCACCCCGAGCTGGAATGGTTTGCCAACTATATGCAAAGATATTACGTGAATCAGGACTCTGATCTCTTATTGGCTAAGATGGTGGCAAAATCTCATAAGGATGGTTCGCTGATGAGATATATCGAGGAAGCAAAAGTGCGATACAATACTCGAGACAAGACCGATGAGCCGGAGGCGGCAACTTTTATTCGCAACGTAGAAAGAATCGAAGCTGGTTTGCATAGATACTGGGAACTCCAGCGCTACACAGTGAAGGATTTGGTGGATTTTTTTATTCAAAGTGGTGAATTATCCATGGAAAATGTAAAACGAGCATCACATTTTTTATTTAGAAAGAACTTGTTCACAGTTCTGAAAGCTTATGCGATTAAAACAAACGTGGAGGATCCAGAAAAGGCTGTAGCTTTGGCTATAGCGGATCAAGTTGGCCTTGATAATATGGCTTTGATGATCCAAGAGGCAGATAATCCCCTCGCAATCAAAACTTTGACGATCTTGTACGAAGATTTAGAGTCAAAAAAGAATATGCTATCAGACGTTTTTTATCGACTTCAATTGGGCAGCTTTGAGCTTGACAAGAAACAATTTTTCAATGCCCACAAATTTTTTTCTTGAAAGGTTATGCAGAGTATATTGCAAAAAATCAAGACAGCAACTTACTTCTCATTCGTGTATTGGTTGAACATTACGGGAAAGAGGATGCATTTCGTGTTATTCAGAAGGCAGTCAGCAAGAAATCAGAACTAGCGAGCTCCTTGCGTAACTCACTTTTTCAGCAATGGTTTGATAACAAATTCCGAAAAACTGATGAAGCTCTCAGGACAGAAACGCGATTTCCTATTTTCAAACGAGATGAGGCTGCTAAATTAGACATAACGCTACAACAGGCATTCATCAAAGCTCGACCAGTTTAAATAGCAAATGCTCGATTTAGAATAGCAAAGTGAACAAAACAGCGTAGCCAACGTGTGTCAAGTCGACTGTGGTTCGTTGATTTTAATGAGATATGTACATCGAAAGCCAGATAAAAGAATAGAATTAGACTTAAGACCAAATGTTTTAAATTGTAAGAAAGCTCACTGAGATTAAGCTGTTGTTCAGGATTCAGTACTCAATGTTGAACTCGTGGCATCACTGACCAAGTAAAAATAAAATAAACGGTTGTTAAGACACTGGCAAGGCTGATAAGTAATTTTTGCTTCAGTGAATACTTCTATCTTGTAAGTAGCAAGCCAATCAAGTAATCCACGTGCAATTGCCACACACGACGTAATGATCAATATCTACTGTATTGATCATTACGTCGTGTGGAATAAAGTAACAATCTTTTCGTCGTGTAATGGAGTTTATCACACGACGAAAAGATTGTTACTTTATTCTGCTTCATTCGACCACAATGTATTGTTGATGATCTTGATATTGTGTCGAAAAGTCTCACATCGGGACACGTAGATGAGGTGGACAAGATAATCTTTTAGATCAACTTGGAAGTGAACCGAAATGAAAAGTGCAAGATCGCACCACTGCTGTAGGATGAGATTAAGACATACTGACAGATATAATCTCTGAGTTTCGAGCTTCGCCGCTGTGCGTCAAATGGGACGTCCAGTCAAACAAAGATGCGATGATGTCTTATGATATTGGCAAAGATCTTGTACATACACTAAGAACATTTTCTTGTAGGCTCATACCTCACGAAAAGTAATGTGCCAAACCATTGCATTTAGCCATTGCAACCCTTTGGTTACTGAGTGTATCAATTGAATGTGATGATTCTCGGGATTTTCCGATTCTCTTAAGCAAAAAAGAACTCGTAGTTTCAATTTACGGCTGCTCAAACTTGCATCACTTACACTTCCCGACTTGATAGAATCGCGGCAACTTTACTATACTCAACAATCGATTTCGTCGAAAAATTGGAAGAAGACGATTTTGTACCAAGTCTGTATAACCACATACGACTTTCGACGAGCTAAATACTATTTTCGCTAGGACCAAGTTCTGACGACGTCAGAACTCCAAACAAATGTCATCGTCAAGAGAAAAAAAAACAGAACCAAATCAGTCATTTTCAAAGCTTTCTCATAACTGGTTCCGAGTACGTTAAATTGAGCCTCTGTGGACGTCATGTAATATTTGCCGAGGATTCCTTATGCTATGATCTCCTGCATCACTACAGCAAATCAAACAGAAAATATGTGCTTTATTCTGGTACGATGTCATTACTGTCACTCAGGCCGAACTATGAGTAAAAAGTCACAATCATCACACTGGCTTCCCAGCTATTTCGCTCGCATCAATGCCTTCACTTGGCAGCTCTTAGACGCTCTTGCACTTAGATGTCAATGATCCCCTGAGACTGTGATGTCAAGTTGCAATCGACATTGTGGTGGTCGTTGATCGATAGAGAAATGCAATTACTCAACGCATCATATCGAAGGACGCAAATTTGTATCTGTGTTGAGTACTCACACACTTTTGTAAAGTCTCACTGTTGTGATCTGTCCATTAAACGTGTTTACAACTATATTATCTTGATACCATCTAGTCACTCTGATACTTTTGTTTCTGAGGATCTTGGTCTGTGGGGGAAATTTGCTATCATAGAGCACTTGCCTTGAGAGGTAACACATTCGCGATGATGACGTTTGAATCTCACTCTGTCACCAATCCGGTTGCTTTGAATGTCCGTTTCCAAAAATATTATGAAAGACCTTCCCAAGAGTCGTTCCCAATTCCCAAGCCCCACGTAGATCTACTGTCACACTTTCAGTTTCGTTCGAGGAAGTGACGCCCTTCCAATTCAAATTTGACGATTTAAAAAGAGCGTCTTGTGATACCTTCAAGTCGCTCTATACCGGTTGAACTCGTCAGGATACTGCGCATGACGATCGTACCAACGCTTCTTAACTTGCTGGAACTCATGCTACAGATCACAGTGACACCGAAAGCTCCATGTACAAAGTCTATGACGAAGGCAGTGCTTCCACCGCAAACAAGTTGGACGTGACAAAGTTGTTTATCCTCGTCGACCAAATGCAAAGAAATACTAATTAGGCGAGCAGGCACCTGAAAAAGGATAGAAGTGTGGCCGCGATGCACTCAAAAGCACAAAGTTCATGTGCCTTAAGATCTCTACAATCCAGGACCAACTTAAAATTGACTCGAGATTGACAACTACATGCATGTCGTGTGCTCCTCGAACGTGCCCGCAGTCCATCAGCATATCCACCTATCTCAACTCCTTTTTTAAATCCACTATCTAGCTCAACTGATAACCGCAAGGCAGATGCAATAATTCCTTTCGTGAAAGTATAAGAACGCGCTGATTATGCACATCCAGGAACCCTACAGCCGAGCACTTGTAAGGAATAAATGACACCTACTGTGTGGCAGCTGAAGTGGAGCATCCAGGCTTTTGGATCCGGGAAGAGATTTTTCTACCACCGGTTGAGGAAAGTTTGGGTGACCATTAATTTGATACGGCTTAAACGTGGCGAAAGCACGCTGCTTATGATATGAAAAAAGGCGATCGTGTGCGAGAATGGACACTAATGCGCAACACTTCTATAGAATAGGCCTCTCATTTTGGAAGAATTAGAGCGAAAGATGTCGCGGGTACGACAACTAGCAGACTACGACCAGAAATTAAAAACTCTGATCGCTGCAATGACGTCAGACCCCTCGCGGGGGCGGATGCAGTTAACATGATATCGAAGGGTCGCCAAATATGTGCGGCTCGCACCAAAACGTTCCGTGTGAGCCCTTACAACTTTGCGAAAGCGGTGGGTGTCGCATTGTATACAAAGTACAAATTCCGTGCTGCAAGGGCCATATAAAATGAAAACTCTGCGAGCACGCAATAAGGAGTTGACCCAGCCATGCAGACGTATAAGAGAGAGATCTCATAACTATCGAGAAGCTCCCTTGTACTCGCTGATGTTTTTTTCTGTGATAGCATCTGTGGCATACGTGGTCATTTGATCTCGGCTGAGAAGAACAAGGATTTGGGCTTTCACACAGACTCGTTCAATGAATTGATCTCGAGAGAAGCCAGGTATCAGTCAACAGAACTGACTTGAATTGTATCGTAAAGATCGCAATGAATCTAACTCGGGCCTAGTAAAAGAGATTCTTTCAGTTCTGGCATGTTGGCTGTTGATAGTAACGTTCTGGACCTTGGAAGACCTTGATAAATTTAGAAGCGTAGTGGAATTTCGTTCGACTCGCAACTGTCAAAATAAAAAAAATACTACGCGGAGGAAATGATGATACCAAATGCAAATTTGTTTTATGTGTGCCTTGCGATGGAGACACTGGTGAAATGTCGAAGGTCATGTTCGACTACCTGTAAAAGCTGAGGGCTATGGCAGCGTAATTTAAGCCTCGTACCGAACTTGTATTGATGTGATTTTATACTGTGTATGACATGGGCCGACAGGAAGTCGAAATCTACAATTGCTACGGCATTCACTCGTGTTACGGTTATTGTGAGTCAAAACCTTTCTCTCAACAGGAAAGCAAGATCGACCTTGGCGTAAGCATTGAAGCTAAGATAGTTTAATTTAGGGCATGAAATATTTATTTCATTTTAGTAATGATGCTGCCAAGTGGCGTGAGCAAAGCTAGGAAGGAGGTAGCGACAGTGAGCCTCGGTCTTAATGAGACAGACATTAACGATAAGACGTACATCTACCGAGAAAGAAATGAGCGATGGTATCTCATCGTCATCGTCCCCAGAGTGTCTCCAAACAAGGCGTTTTGTTACATTGATTAGCTGTTTTTTTTGTGGTAAAGGAGACAATTATGAGTGGTCATATCAAAATCTCCTGTACCATATTCGATGGAGATTAGAGCTGTAAGGCGCAAGTAGTCAAGCAGCCTCAGAAGCGAATGAAGACAGTTCATTCTCTCATAATGGAGCGGATGTAATAGTCATCACTGCGCGTAGCGTGCAAGGCTATCTGCGTTATTGGCGACAAAGTTATTCACATTTACATTTAGTGACTGAGGTAGTCTTAGGGATTATCAGTCTTCCTCATTCATACCGGCAGAGCTTTCGTAGATTTACGAGGCCAAAATAGTACTTTAGGTATCAGAGGAATAGCAGAGCACGTATCCGTCATAGTTGAGGTCGTCATTGAGTAAATCTCCGAGCACTGTGTGCGAAGAGCCAGACTGCTATCAATAATGGTCTGACCAATTCCCGCATCCTTTGTTCAAAGAATATTCCGACATGGTGACAGGACACCCAGAGCGCGTGTTGCTTCCGGACCAGATAGCGCTTCATGAAAATGACCCAATCAATACTAAGACACATAATCATGACCCCAGGCAACATATAGTGCGACGCCATAGACCTTTTTTATCGAAAGCAAGAATTGGGTTTGGTAAGAAAGAGTTAATCCTTATCCAGCATATACTCCCTGGCTCGAAATGGCTATAGGCAAGTGGCAAATTATGTAACTACAGGCATCACTCCGACGTAAACATAAATTTGTGAATGCATATGCTGCTAAACAGCATATTTGGTTGCACATTGTTCGGTTCTCAGTTATGACAATTGTAAGATGCTTAAGTGCGGTAATGTCACTTCTCTTACTACAAAATGAACTTCGAGCAGGATGTTACGAGAGTAAGTTTGCTCTGGGGACTTTAAAGCGCACAAAATGAAGCTCAACTATCTGGTGACGCCTGTTCAGGCCAAATCGTGCACAGAACTATTTCAAATTATATTATCAACACTGGTGCGGATCACAGGAAGATGGATATCGACATCCATAATAAATATTTTTGAGCAGTGGTTGTGTGTATGCGTTTAAAATATCCGCCTAGACCAGAGCAACTCAAAACGTATCGACAACTCCGACCACCAGCATTGGTGTATATTCACACCCGACTCGTTGGGCTTTGCACGAATATGAACAAATAAACCGTCGCAATTAATTGATTTGTATACAGCCTGGAGAGCTCTGGCACCATATCCTTGGCGCGTCAGTCATCCACAAATGATAACAGGAGGTACCCGCTCATTTTACTAATCCAGTTAGAAGACGCTGATGTCTCACACGAGTCTCTGATAATAGTTATTGTCAAAATAAAGAGTGCAGAACGTTAAAAAAGTATGCTACTCTACAGCATAACCATTATGGGCCGGTTTCTGCGCTAAAGTGATGACTGCTTCTGCTTATTATAAGCATGAGAAAATCGCCACTTGCCATTAGGCTTTATGACGCGAATAGGCGGTGCCGAGTTGCTTTTATCGAAATCTTATTACTGCTTTTTACAAAAGAGATCGTTGACCGGATCACATAATTCCCTAACTTGGTGCAATATCTGGTTTCGAGGAACTAGCTTTTTAATGTCAGACTCCCCAATTCCGAAAAAATACCCGGAGCAGTTATAATCACTTTATCGTTATGCCTAGACGCGTGATAGAACTTTTGTCAACACGTCGGGGTATTCTAATCAAAAGATAGGAAGAACACAGTATCATTGAGTATAGTTTCACTCCGCGCATTTAGTTATCTGCGTAACCCCTCTATATGAGTTCAGCTCCTTGACCAACACCATACTTACTACTTCAGCGGCCTTATGGTCGTGCAAATTTTTGCAGATATCTTCTAGAAATTTTCTGAAAAGCTCAATGAGTTTTCTAAGCGTTAGTGAGCTATAACCTATAATGCTTTGGACTACGTCATTTCGCTCGCAAGTTAATACTCGATCTCGCCACAAAATTATGGAGCTTCCCTGCTCCGTACGGTGCGTACATCTTAGGGTAGTACTGAGTCAGTAGTATCAATACATCATGACAAGGATAAATCATTCTCGTTAGCCTTAGATTCCGGCCCGTCTCCGCAGATGGCCGCGCAATCTTCAGCTCAACTGGCTCAAGCAACGACCACAACTTACAGCTGCGATCTATTATCTACTTCAATCTGGAGATCACAATATACCAACGTTCATTCCTTGCTGAACAGAAAATCTTTTTACGGACCGCAACATTTGATCGCTTGTCTTCGTCTCACCCAACCGTGGTTCACTGCCGCTTCTGTTTTCCGATTGTAACAATATCTTTTCTCGATAATCCAGAAGAGATCATTGCTGCAACGGAGCTATATTAGCTTCACTTCCATGTTAACAGCGCGTTTGCTTTCTGTCAGAGGGGTTTTGTGTTTTGTGGCTCGCCATAACACCTACTGGTTTTGACAATCACACGCCCTTCGTAATTACACGACATTCCTGAAGCCTGGGATTTTGTCAGTAATTACCAGCATTCCTTGACTATACCCACCTCGCTTTGAAAGAACCACCTTCTGAAGCTCAACACACGTTGACCTCGACCCTGAAGAGGTACAATATACACTGGTTCTGTTCTTGTAGGCCACCCTATGCCTGTTGAAACCCGTCATTTTTGCGAGGGGCTCGTCGGACGAGGCTCAAATCTTTGATACTGCCGCAGATGTTTCGACAGCAACCATGGAGCTCTTTTGCGCTTAAATGATCTCTTAGTTTCATTCCATATAGCTGAGTTCCATCGCTTCTCGCGCGCTAGTACATTTTCCACCCTTGGTGACCTCACCAACTCTCGCAGCATGACAGATGTATTCGGTATCTCGTGCGACACTCACCGCTCTTACAAGGGAGGTAGATGGATGCAAATGCGAAGGCAAGTGACACCTGTTTGGAGACCGTCTACTAGCATCGAAGGTGTTCCCGCCTTTGAAATATCGTCTACCGTCCTCGTGTGGATGGACTTTTTCCAGCTCCTGGACATAGTTCTCAACTTCCTGTCTCGCTTGACAGATGGACATAAAGTTGAAACGCACTCGGTACGCCTGAATAGGCGGTGCGATCACCTGCCGACCACAATATCCCGTGCTTGGTATGATTTTCAAAAAAAGGTAGCAATATAGTGCTCATCACCGCGAGCGATCTTGAAAACGCATGTTGACGCGCTGTTGCTTCATCTGGAGCTTGGTCAAGCTATCTCAATGTCTCTCATCCAGAAGCATAAGTTACCCCCGTCTAAGTCTCTGAAGACTGGTCTTTCACCATTAGCGGCTACATTGTGGGTGCTATATGGCTTAAACTCACGCCCGATAGGCGTTCCAGGAAGCGCATACTCATAGTCGGTGAGATGCTTCAGACAAATTGTTATCGCTTCTGGCCCTTGTACAGCCAGTTTCTAGAATTGACGAAACATAAGCTAACCAAGCGTAGGTAATTAGATTCTTTTTGTTTCAATTTCGCAGAAGATACAGACCATTTACGACTCAGTCGTCGATTTAACTACAAGTGCTTCCAAATGCAATGGAGTTAAATTAACAACTCTGTATTTAAAAAAAATTACAAAAGTGTGCTTTGACTTTGTACAATTGTCGACAACATAAGAATAGGCACATTTCACAATTGCACGGAAGTGTTACTTGTATACATAATATAACAGTACGTATCCGGTCATATGTTAAACCACGAGGATAATAAAATCGGCTGAAGTCAGTAAATGTAAAAGATTTACACGTACCCTGGTATGACGGGGTGGGTCACACAAGATGGTGTGACCACACAATGGTGTGGCTACACCTTAACAGTTAGCCACTACATGGCGGGACTGCTAGTAGTGAGACACACTCTAGACGCCCTGCGTCTTGCAGATAACATACGGCTTCGCCGTCTCCTCTCTATAAAGATTTAAGTCTCATTGAGATTACTGGGGATACGCCCTCGGCGTCGTCCGGTGTTCCCCTTCCCTGCTTCATCCATTTTAATTAGGTTTTACTATTATATTAGGAAAACCTATACATTTAGCTATACGCCATAGAGATGAATAATCAACATAAAATTGCAACCTTGTTTTGCAGTTAAATGTTATTGTGATCAGCTGCTTCACAAATCTTCGTTCTGGTGTGGTTTATTGTCTTGAATGCGGCACTTTTTGTTGTTGCTGCAATCGCAGTGGAATTCCTTACCCACCCTCCATCTCTAAAGATGTTAATAACCAAGAAATATCGAGCGTGCACGTCAATTCTCATAGACAAAGGCTGTTAAAGTCATACGCATTGCTCTTAAAACTTGCTTGAGTTTCTCCTAAATGCAAAGTGATGCCCACAAAATCTGAGCTTTCGGTACGATCGCTGTGATTATATGTCCCAAGTCAAGATCGATGAACGCGTCCTCTACCGATGGACAGCCGCTTTATCTGTCGAATGCTTATAAAGAGTTGATTGGTCGTAGTCCAATAATAAATGGTTCGGATAAGTAGATGTACAGTCATATCTGAATTAAGCACCTCCAAAAGAAAAATACATGTATTACAAGGACACAGAGAACTAAACAACTTAAAAGACAATATATTGCAAGAAAGATATCGACAACCCAACTATCCGACCAATAGTTCCGGAATAGGAAACTTCTCTTCATAGAGGGATCTATAATATTTCCACTCCTGGAACTCCTTATCAGGAACTTTCGAAATATCGCCAAATCTCTTCACCAGATATTTTAAGTACAAGTAAGGCGATATGTTCAGAGCGAGCAATTCTTTAGCCGAAAGACCTTTTCTGATGAGGCGCCTTGCTTTATTCAATGCAACTTCAGCGCGAAAGCGACTAAACCATGACAATTTCATCTTCTTTTCTTCCACTCTTTGATTCACCAGTGCGAAGCGATCATCAGCTTCCATTGCTTCTTTGTAATCGTTGTTGAAGCTGACGAACTGCTTGTAAAGTTTCGACTCTTTCAATTCTCCACTTGCTGCAAGTTTTTTTGTTATTGTGAGATCAGGATCAGCTTTTGTCAAAATGTACGCCATGTAACCAGGAGTGTATCCCATCAACATCGCCTGCTCTTGACGAACACGAAAAAGGTAGAGCGCTGCCCAATCAAATTTGAGTTTTGCGATCCAACGTTGTGGAATAGCCTTGAATCGAGCCCAGATGCTTTTTGGAACCACCTTCACTTTCGACGTAGCCGCCTTAACTTCCGGCACAACGCTATTTAACGCGAATTCTCGCTCTTCCTCTGGAACTTGGACGTGGTCGACTACTTGGAGCACACCATCAGAGTTGCTGCTTCTCTGAGCAGAAATGCTCGACTTGGACTCCAATTCATCTATTGGGGAAG
>NW_020188969.1:1091738-1092046 GCF_900000015.1 Plasmopara halstedii
CCAACCGGTCGACGAATACCGCGACACCCGTGTTGTCTGCCGAACTTTCGGCAGGCCAAACACAAAGTCCAAACCCATGGACTGCCAGCACCCAGTGGGTATCGGTATACTAGCCAGCGGCGCAGCCGCATTTGGAGCGGGTTTCACCCGTTGACACGTCTCACACGTGCGCACATAGGTGCTCGTCCGTTTGTACAACTTGGGCCACCAATAGTGGTGACTCACAGAGTTGTACATGTGCGAGTTTGGTGCGCCACTTCGGCAAGATTGCCCAGTCGCCGTGGACGCTTTTGATCGGAAAGATCAGG
>NW_020188969.1:1092056-1096209 GCF_900000015.1 Plasmopara halstedii
AGTAGCCCATTACGAATTGAAGACCTCCTGTCAAAAGTGATCGATTTCTTGAGGCTACTAATAAATAAAAGATCGATCACTATTCGTAAAAATCCGTCAGGAGCTCCACGCCCTCAGGGCCAAGCAGGGACATCAGCTTTTAAGCCCGACCTGCATGCCCTGGGGCAAAAAGGAGTAGTCATCCATCCTCACCGAGGACCAGTCGTAACGACTCAGGCGTAGATTGACTAGGAGTGCTACCAAGTGCAGCGGGGCTGCCGTAGTACTTTGCTTAGAGGAAGCTAAGCTAAGGTCGCCGACCTTACGTTCTTTTCAAGAACCATTTCAAGTGTAGCGGATCGCGATCCGCTACGTCCAAGTACTAAAAGTAAGTTGCTCTTTCATTAAAAATTGATACTGTATTATACAGTAATTGTTTTAGTTGCCAATATCTTAAACCCTTATGTTTTCTAAATAATATAGTAATACCTATTTAATATAGGAAAACCTAATTAATATAGTAATATGCATTTCAACTTGTGTATCATAGTACACCTTTGACAGGAATTGTCCGCATAGCGGGTACACGAGTACGGACAAGGGTACGTGAAACCCCGTTACAGCTTCAGCTATGACTCAAACTGATGTCTATTCTGCTTTCATTTTGCCTTCACGAGCCTCAACCATTTTTCAGATAAACCTATATCTCGAAACTTGAAAAAAATGGTCATTGACAGTCAATAGATTCAGTGAATTCTCACACGTATGTATCTTTCTTCTTATTCATTTCGTCAGTTATATTACTAAATAGGGAAAAGAATGACAATAAGATAACACTAGCCATACTTGATAATCGAGCAAACTGGAACAGTAGGTAAAACTATGCACCAAGACGGGCGGCGTTTTGCTTGTTAAAAAAATACATTTATTTTCCAAGGTTTCTTAAATATGCTCAAAACGATAATGATAATTGACAGGTTAATTTTCTTTCCGGATGCAACGAAAATTTCTTATTCATAAAAAATTTGATCTTATTTTTGAAAGTGACAAAATTTGTACACCCCCCTCTCAAGTAATGGTTGTCAACCCCTCGCACAGCTGCGTTCTACCCTTAATTTGGGGTCTTACCCTGCTAATGATCCCTGAGACTATCGCAGCGGAAAATGCTGTATCCAATGCTATAGCTGCTGTGCCTATTCAGCACATGAAAACTTACACGCCTTCATATGCGGATAGCAATCGCGCATTGGTCGAGGAGCGAGTCTTTCCTATTTCGACTGTGACCGGATTGATTGGACATGAGTTTCATCCATTTGCAGATACATTTATCTCCAAAGAAATGGTTGATAAGCTGCATCTGATAAAAATTAGCTCAGACTTTTTAAGAGGTTTGTCCTCTAAGACGGATGCAGTTGCGATTACTCTCATACTTGATAAGGTTGCATTAAAAAAGGAGCTGTTTCGTGATGATTTCTTGCTAATTTGGTTTGGGACGAAGTCTCCAAAGAGTCAGAAAGCTGCGATCACGGCTTTGCTTGATACTTTGAAGACTGATTATCGCACCAAATTCATTCTAGCAGACATTATTGCGAACGGAAAGAAGGCTCATTACCTCTCTTACGAGTTAGCTACAGCTGTGGAGAGGAAATTGTGGTTAAGCTTGTCGACGAGTGAGTTATACCAAGTTCTAGGAATTTCTAACGTTCATCTGACAAATGAACAGTTATTTAAATTTGTGGGTTGGAATACTTTCGGAATCTCAGGAGAAAAAGTTTTTATTGAGCTAATGTTGAAGATATTGCGAGAACGATCAAAAAATAAAATCATGTGGGCTGACATTATTTACAAGCTACAGAGTGACGAAAATGATTTTTTTTTGCATTGTAAAGGTTTGTTTAACATTCTACTCCAGACATACGACACAGCTGGTGATGTTGTCACACCTTTTGATGCTGTCAAGATTCTGACGACTCCAGAATTGTTGAATGTTCTTGTTCCAAAGACAATACCCAGCAATGAATTCGGCATGTCGATGAGAAACGAATTACTTAAGCTGTCACAGGACGAACTGATGTGGGCAAAATTGATGTACATGCTGCGAGACGACAAAAGTGCAATAACTTTTTATCCTGACGTATTCGACAAACTTCTTCAGCCATATAATATCAAAGCTAGAACGCCCAGCGAGGCTCTCAAGCATCTGGCGAACCAAGACTTTGCCTTGATGTACGAACCCTCAATTGTAAGCGAGAACGATGCCCATGCATTTCGACTGAAGAAGCTACTTGATATCTCTGACGATAAACTCATGTGGACCAAAGTTTTGCACACGTTACAATATGAAGAAAGTCTCTCTGCAATCTCTGGTGTATTGCATTTTCTCATTGATACATGGACATATTTCGGTGCACAAACCAACCATATTTCTTTCAGTGAAAGCACACAAGTTCTGACGAGCTCAAATTTCTTAGACTATTCCTTGTTCATGCGATTTATTAACGACAACCCCGACAAAGTTGTGCTAGAAGTTTTGCGAAAGCGATCGACAGATGAAGTTATGTGGGCTCGCGCATTATATAACCTGCAACTTTCAAATTATCCCTCCGGTGTTCTCGACGCTCTTCTCCACTCATGGGTTGAAAATCCATTCAAATCGATTGCAACTACAGAAATGAATAGCATTCTCATCCGCGCTTATGATACCATACTAAGGTCCGAAGCTGTTCACGAATCCCGCCAACCAACTGATCAGGTAGTCTATACGATACTTCACACACTGTTAGAGCTTTCGAATGATGAAATGATGTGGGCCCGTTTCCTGCATAAGCTCCAACAAGACAATTCCTTAAAAGGTGTAGTTTCCAGAGTGTTCGACATTCTTCTTTCAAAAGATTTTAAAATTAAAAAGGGCCAAAGGTTACCCAGTGATTGTGTCAGATCTCAGACAACGTTGTCTACATCGACGATCGATCTGAAGACTTTGGAAGAAATGTCGCTAGATGAACTCATGTGGGCCAAACTATTGAACATATTGCACAGCAGCGAAAATGTCAGGTTGATTCTCGGTACAACAAGCTGTTAAACAGCCTGCTTGAAAAGTGGAGAAATGAACCGACCGGAACGAGAATATTCTTGCTTGTCAAAGAAAAGTTCATGAGAAGCAGCAGTTTTGAGAAAATGATAGCGTATGCGAAATTTTCGAGCGACAACCCCAGTCTATATTTGCTGGCTGTACTACGAGATCGAATAAAGGACGAGTCAAAATTGGCTCGGCTGTTACAACAGGTTTGGAAATCAAATGATGATGTACAGGGTGTTTTATGCGCTCTTTACCAGTCATGGACTGGAAAGCCATTTATTGCAGGTGTAAATTCAGACGAATTTAAAGCACTTGACGCAGCCTATGAATATTTAAAGAATTTACGGCAAAGCGCTACGCTGGCCAACAAAAATCCCGACGAAGTCTGTTCGCTCATACTCAATCACTTTTATACTCTTTCGAACGACGTAGTCATGTGGTACAACTTTTTAAGCAAGACACAGACCGACAATTCCTTCGACGTCAATCTGAATGCTGTGTTGATGTATCTTGTTGAAAAATGGCTGCATCAGCGTAGTTGAGCTCCCATTGAGTCTGGCGGTGCTTGTTCTCCTGGTTGCAAAGGCACTGATTGGTGGCAGAACAGGTGAAATGGTCAAAGTATAGATTGTCAGATAACAATCTTTCTGCAGACCACCGTCAGTACAAGCTTCATAAGTTTCAAACAAATTCAAATTTCTTTTTATTTTGATTCTAATGCAAAATTTGAAGAATCTTTTGAGCCTGACAATCCTCGCTGCCTACATAAAGGATATGATCATATAGCCTCTGAGTCATGCAGGATTTAGTTAAAATTTCTCGTTTCACGTACGCTACACCAATCACTAGTCATTAATTACTTCACCGCTTGTTGCTGTGCTGCGATTTCAGCCATCGATTGATGAACAAACAGCTTTTGCACCCATTTTAGGTCGCACTGCCAAGTTGAACGTTAAGACTCGCTGAGGACGACCACACACAGACTGTAAGTGCAGTCAGTGAATTCAGCATTAATGTATCAATCTTGGACTGAAAAGTGTGGCTTTGTATGATTCAATGTAGGTGGTAGTGGAAGTGACAACAGAAACTGGTGAT
>NW_020188969.1:1096219-1104256 GCF_900000015.1 Plasmopara halstedii
AACCTTTGACAAGGACATATAGCTGTGCACTGTCGTCTACGGTTGACACACCCTGGGTCAGGGTCGACGCCCTGCGTTTCGTAGATATATACGGCTTCGCCGTCTCCTCTCTGTAACGGTTTCACGTTTCATCGAGACCAGTGTAAACACGCACTTTGCGTCGCCCAGTGTCCCCACTTCCTGCTCCATCAGAGCCTTGATATTATTAATATCATCCGATGAAGAGCTGCTAATTTCGCAGTCTTCGTCCATTGGATATTGTGCCACCCCACGCGCATCAGAAGGGTCTTGCCCATGGTGCCTCGGACACTTTCCGTCCATGCCACTCTTGGTATGCAGCAACTGCTTTTAAACGTGAGCAGTGCTCAGTGGATTACGTGCTATTCCACGCGCATCACTAGGGCCTCGTCCTTGATGCCTTCGACCCCGTCCGAACATGTCACTGTTGGCGCCTAGCAAATGCTTCGTAACGTGAGCAGTGCTCAGTGGTTTACGTGCCACTCCACGTGCATCACTAGGGCCTCGCCCTCGATGCCTCGGCCCTCGGTCAACCATGCCACGCATGACATGCAGCGACTGCTCCAACACTTAAGCAGCGCTCAGTGGGTCATGTGCCACCCCACGTTCAGCCCGCAAGCCACACTCGGGACTCCTGTCCAAAACACCTTTGGTGTTTGACAACTTGGATACTCCGATACGTAGATCATAGACCGTCCCAGTCCAGCGCCCGCGCCAATATCGCTTTTGATTCCTAGCAGAGGTGGGTTCATGACTCACCAAAGCTCCTTCAGGAGACGTGCGCGTAGCGCCCAAGGTCTTCGACTTCCAAGCAAATCATGGCTCATGATGGTTCAGCCGTGCCATTCCTAGGATAAGGTCATACCTTGCATCTAAATCTAAGACTAAGCAGCGTTCCGCGCTATCAACGTCAAGGAAGTCAACACCGAGGTCTACAGGGACCCTCAGGACAGTAACACAAGTCTTCGTCGTTAAGCGAACAGTGACGGTGTCACTCAACCGCGCTTTCAGCGCCTTAGCATATAGCTGACTTCCTTCGATTGTGGAGCGTCGAACATAATTGCCCGACGCCCCGGAATCGATAAAAACTTTCCTTGGCTTCTTAAAGCCATTCACGATCGCATTTACGACCAGCAAGCCCGGCTTGCACACACGTTTCGTGTTCAAGAGCACGGAGCTCTTCGGGGCTAGGCCCTGCTGCCTTCTACCTCTTTGAGACACAGCAAAATGCAGTTCTTCTCCAGTAGGGTGCACCGCGTCTACTGGGTTTTCTCGTTTCCCTGCGATAAACCGACGCCCCGTGACGGGTGTCCCCACAGACAAAAAAGCGTCGGTTGCTCAAGCGCTGCTTGGCAGCTCGGAGCTATCCCTCCTCTTTCTCAGCATAGCTGAAACCCATTGGCTTAGACCCGCTCGACGAGCTTTGAGAGTGTGCATTCCAACCAAGTCATGTCGGTTTTATTTTGACTTCGGCATTCAGTGCCACGTTTACTGCTTCTTCAAAAGAAAGCAGATGTACAGAGAAGACCTTCATTCTGGCCACGCCAGTGTGGAGGCCCTCCATAAAGACGGTTACTGTGACCGCCTCGTGGGGGGATCTGCTGCCATCCCGGCAATGAGAGTGGACAAAGTCAATCAAGTCTTTCTTGCCTTGACGGGCAGCAAGGATATACGATCGCATACAATATGTCTGATTAGGCGGCGAGAACACTTGCAAAAGCTGTCGCTCCCGCTCCTTCCACGAGGGGAACGCAGATTCAACCGAAGTACCGCACGATAGTGCTCATTATCGTGCTTGGCCCCCAAGCTTGGAGATAGATCGCGCCACTCGCTGTTGCTCGTTCTGGGCCATGGCGGATGCCATAGCCATTTCGGTCTCTCTTTCAAAGGCAGGAAACTCTCTCCATTCTAGCACCATGAGCGGCCTGGGCCAGAATGAATTATCCGTCGTCGGCGGTGCGTTATGGGCGTAGTCGACGCTGACAGCTTCTGCTGTAAGTGTTCTAACAGAGCACTTTTATAATCTGAAAACGCCTCAAGACGCGCGCTTATGACCTCGGACCCTAGCACAACAAGGTGCCCCACGCCCTCAGAGACCGGCAGGGACATCAGCATAATAAGCCCGTCCTGTATGCCCTAGGGCAAATAAGAGTATCTCTCCATCCTCACAGAGGATCAGTCGTAACGACTTTGACGTTAATTGACTGCGAGTGCTAACAAGTGCAGCGGGCTACCGTGGCTCTTTGATTAGAGGAAGCCAAGTTAATGTCACGAACCTTACGTTCTTTACAAGAACAAGTACGAGTGTAGCGGATCGCAATCCGCTGCCTCCAAGAGTACTTAAAACCTATGCCAAGGTAAGTGAATACCTCCTTTAAAATTTCCGACTGTATTTAATTGTTTTAGTTGCGGCAGAGCGACCAATATCTAAAGCCCTTGGTTTTCCTAAGTAACATAGTCTTACCTTATTGATATAGTAAAACCTAATCTAATTAATCTCACTACTGGCAATCCTGCCACGAAGTGGCTTCTTGTTACGGTGTAGCCACACTACTGTGTGATTACACCGACTTGAGTAATCCACACATATGTACGGTCACACCATCTTATGGATCCCGCCCTTCAAACCAAGGATACGTGTAACCCTGTTACAGCTTACACGAGTGCTAGGGTCTAAGTCTCGCCCGCTGGTTGATTCTGAGATAAACTCCCCTGTTAATATTCAGGAGCTGCTTGAATCCTGTATGTCCTCGTCAACATGCAATAACTTGGCTCTAGGCTGTCCGTGATTCATATAAGTTATGTATCGTAGCGCACAGCGAAGTAGTCAGCAAGTCTCTCACAAAAACTGGCAAGATAATCATTATTTTTACGAGGAAGTCTTCAAAGTAAGGTATAAGCCGGGTCGGCTAAATGGAGCAGTTGATGCGCTTTTGCGTCGCACCACTATGAACTGTCGCAAATCCAGACATCGCCAATTAGTAAAGCGGTACGTAGAGACCCCAAAATTCGGTAGAAAAAAACATAACTTGATGTACATCGAAGGGTGCGGTTGCACGCGTGCACCGTTAAGCCTTATTACATGGCATGCTGTATCACAGCACTAACCCACGTGACACTCAGTGTGTAGTGGTACCGCACGATAAGGACCTCAAGAACAGATTACAGTACAGGGCACAGGATACCCTTTTCTGTTGCCACCTCGGACTGCTCGCTGAGCGCTATGTGTTGGCGAACCAATATATAAGTGGTCAAGACGTATTAGCGCACACGTCAATCGTGACAATGGGCCAAACGCTCGCCACATGGATCAGCACATTTGGATAGCTTTTCGTTTCTGGATGATTGCTGACAACCCATAAGAATGTACTTAATTTTCGGGCTTCCAGAAAATGCGCTCAGTAATCTCAATTTTTAGGCATCTGTGAGCTGTCCAAACAAAACTATCTTAGAAAAGTGGAGCTCGCAGCCCGGATTTGTTGGTTTTAAATTGAAACATCAGCGGTGAGGAAGCTGTGCAAAATTGAATTATTTTTAAAGCGTCGTGTGTTTACGAACGGCTCGCGTCTGTCAAAAATGAGGCGGCAGTACGTAATGCCATTGAAGATATGAATACTATATCCGTAGGTCCTGCGACGATAAAAAACCGGTGCGATTGTCGAATGTTATTTGAACCTTCTTGTAAGCGAAGTCTATGTCATCGTTATATCGTACCTCGATTCAGCGTATGACGTCATCCTTGAAACGGCGTAGTTGAAGGGCATGAGTATTGGGTTGACTGAAAGTAGCACGCACTTCTTTTCTGGTGGAGCCTTGGCCAATCACAAACTCACTTCTTCTAGGGTAGCAAAGCGTTATTGGAGTGAGAACCAAGCTGCGATAACCCCCGTGTAGAACATGGAATTGTCAGAACTTATTAGCGATTGTAGTGCTGGAAGCCTGAAGTGGTAGTTAGCCACGGTCTCAGGGTGAGGCAAATAATAACCATTGTATGCCGCAGTCACCAGATGGTGTCTCTATTCAGACGGGAGATAGCAGCTGTGAGCCCCTAGTATACCTCTAGCAGAACTGTAAGCAGCAGCTATGACCTGTGCTAGGACCGGTGGAGCTGAAGGGCAACTGAAAGTCGCAAGTTCAAGGTCCAGACACGAAAGATATTGAGGATGATTACTTTCATTACGATGTGATGGTACTACTGAATCAGCAGTACCGTGTGGCGGACCCAACGCGCGGATTTCCGGGAGTAAGTGGCGGTTTTTTGTAAATGGAGATACCGGGGTTGTTCTAAGAGGTAAAAGTCTCTTCTTACTACCTTCAGAAGAAGCACTTTCAGCGCCGGATAGTTATTCTGTAGGATATTTGCAGATAGTCACAAGTCGGTGACAACACCAAATGATATGACTGATACAGAAGAGGTATATATCGTCCAATTTGAGTGAAATTGTCATCGAGGGTAATCACTTAGCACTGAGTGTGAGAAGCAGGACAGCTCCTCAAAAGATTGCTACGGATCCTTTCTAACTTGTGCCGACTGCTATTGCAGCCATGAATCCGGCGCAAACGTCGACTTCTAGAGAGAATGTCCTCCAAAACAGCGTACTTTGCTTTGCTTCATGCAGATAGAAGCAGATGAGCATGAACGCGTGATCGGGCTGCATCTCACCATAAAAATGATGCTGGACAGAGCTGTTATGCTCACTACAAGGAGCTGCTTGCAGTGGAGCATGACCTGTCATAGTTTAACACTTGCGTGAGCAGTAGTACTGGAGGTTTTGCGCTTGGGTAGGCTACTCATCAAAATAGACAAGTATGCCGTCGGTGCCCACAAAAGTCCTTTTATGGAATGCTACATTGGAAAGCGAGTTTGATGGATAAATGCCGCAAGGTTAAAGGCGGTTGTTGATTGGCTAGTGTCTCTGTCCGAAAAACATTTGAGAAAGTGGCTTGGTGAGGCCAACTGATTCCACAAATTCAGTGCAAAGTATGCCGACATATCGCTACTTTACGTATAAAAGATAGTGTCAGTGTCAGCTGCAATAGGCGGCCATTTAAGCTGTGAAATGGTCTCATGCGTGGTGTGTCAAGTTCAGACTGGCCACTCTACGTCGTTTGTGACAATTCAGCCTTTGCAACAGCCTGGGCTTTGCTCCATGCAGAAAGAAGGAAATGGGCATGAACGCGTGATCGGGCTGCATCTCACCATAACGAGATGCTAGAAGGAGCTGCTTTGTTCACAACAAGGAGCAGCTTGTAGTGGAGCGTGCTCGCGTCACGTTAAGCGGTGCATTCACCTGCTTAACTCTAAGCAGTTTGTGATCTACAGATCTAAAGTCGTTGCACATCGCAACATCATCACCAAATCTCTCACAGATAATGCCAAGATAACTTTTGCCGAGGATACTTTGACGTAAGGTAAGGCCGGGTTGTTGGCGGTTGTGCTTTCGGGTCGCCCGGCTATGAATCGTCGCATGTCACAAAGGTGACATCTCCAATTGACGAGGCGATACGGGTCAGACGCAACATATGCTGCGCTGCTACATGCTTTGAGAACTCTGAGAAGCAAAAAATGTGAGGATTCTGACGTCACTTTATCGAACCACGCAGTTTCACGCCTTCTTGGCGATGTTCAATCTCAAGATTCAGCAATATTATCAGCAGTGGGGATCAGACAAGCTGTTTCTTGACTAAGTGTCTCGCCAACATGGCTTGCCGACAGCCATTTCATCAAATATAGGTTCGCGCGTCAAGCAAAGTTTTCACAAACATTATTTGAAATGCTCGTCATCAGATCGGTAAGTCAGCCACAGTCCATTCTCAGAACAATGGCAAATAGATCCCGTGAATGACACAAGATGAGATATTTCGAAGCGATTGCGCGGAGAGACCCAGTGCTGGAGCAGATTTCCCTCACTCATTTTCCCCTAAAAGCTTGGTAGACACCCGGATGCATTTGAAGTTGCTGTGCATTGGGTCCGTCTGAATGAGGAAGGGCTGTAGATGAAATTGACTTTCTAAGATCAGCTCGCCTACACTTTGTAGCAAAATCAATCGCTATTTTCATTAGGTTTGAGCGGTATGCGCAGGGTAGACGATGCTTCGTCTGAGCGCCAAGACAAACAAGTACAATATTTCCATAACTGAGGTAGGCGGGACTCGCCCGAATATTTTGTCGTGCAAAACCTTTGAGTGAATGAGGGTTCTATTCCTTCACATGCATATATAATACTCTGTTGCGACCGCGCTACATCAGACCATTCAAGGTCGTAGAGAAGGAGGGTTGAGTCTTAATAATTCAAGAGAATGCAGACTCATTTTATTTGAGTTTACTGAAGCCATAACATGATTTCACTTCTATAATTTAATCGGACGTGAAGCTGTATCCTGCAGATGGAGCAAACCTAGAGCTCACGATGGCTAACCACAGGAGAGTCGATCTTTGTTGTCACTGTTCGATGAACAAGAAGTGGCTCACTTTCGTGTATAACGCTAGGTGGGTCGATTGGTACATCAGCCTGTCACCAGTGTCTGGGGGGGTGAAAAGGTCACCGTTAGACGGGAATTCGCAAATGTTTGAGGTTTCACCTCGGCAAAATTGCTTGAAGCCGTTACCGCTTATGACCTGGCGCACTTCGGCCTTGACACCACATGTCGCACCGCACTCCCACCAGTGGGAAACGACCAACTTTACGATGCAGAGGACTCTTGACCAGTAGCTGCTACAACTGATTTATGGACACTAGCGGGGCTGTATACAGCAATAGATTGGGTTGATGGATTGGCACATCGACGTCAGCATCGTGCTTTGTTCTTTGTAAAGTCAAGGAAGGTGCTCTAGGCTGACGTCCTCTACGCCAAAGCTGGCTTTCAAATCTTTACGACGGATGGGACGGAATTTTTTTCCACCAAGTGCGCGAAATGGGTCATTTACTTTCGCCAGCTCTAAGTACGCAAGGTACATACATCATGGACGGGTTGGGGTTTCGTCAACCACTGCTGCTCCAAACGCTGGAGAGTGATGATTTTTGGGTTGAAAGCGCTCGCGAATTGGCTATCAAGTGATTGTTTTTGCTCTTGGGACCCGCACATATAGGCGTTTTTCAGCTCTGCACCGACGCAGCGAGTGACTCCGGACTTTTAAGATCACAACGTGATTTGGTCAATAGTTGATGCGACTATTGTGCTCGAAGTAAAACAAGATGGGCTCCTTGAGCAAGCTCAAATTGTTGATAACGAGCTAGATACCCTCATGGGTCCCACGGCGGGTTGTCGAGACCCGCTGTCGATAGGGCATGGCGTTCGACAATTATGCAGCAGAGAGGCTGCAGTGAGCATTCTTCTCCTTCAGAAATGACCAGGCCGTGTATTGCCGGAGAAGACGAAGGTGTTTCGCCGTAGCCCGGAAAGTCAGTGAGACCTTTTACATCGAAGAAAGCTGTACACCTTCGCCAAAAAAGTATAGACGCACCTATCACAAAGATCGAGCTTTTAGCGTGGACCCTCATTTGCAATTTTATCATGTGCACGGGAGTGACTTCTGGTGCAGGACCAGAAAGGTGCAGAGAGTGAAGAGATTTTCAGGCGCAATGGAGCTCGGAAAACGATCACTTTTGCGCAGGTTCTCAACAAGACAAAGTAAGAATCAACCTGAGAGTGGTTCACATCTTAATGTGGAGAGGCAAATACTGTCAATTTGTGTACTACCCATTACACATTTGGCACTATTGCAATTCGCTTCAATTGAACGAAACAAACATAATACTTGGTGCAATGGTGAAATTTAATAAGTACTGGAATATTCGTTTGTTATCAAATGACGGAACTTTGAAAAGTAGGATACTGTGGAACTCGTGAGCTACTGGTCGCACTTTAAACAAAACAACAGTAATTCATCAGAAGAAAACATATATTGGTTTTTAACGTGGTTACGCATACCTTTGTAAGAAAGAGCGGGATGCACAAGATTGTGCGACCGTACATAGGTGTGTATTACACAGTTAGTGTAATAACACAGTGGTGTGG
>NW_020188969.1:1104266-1104999 GCF_900000015.1 Plasmopara halstedii
ACGGACAACATACGGGGCTGAAGCAACATGTGTTGCATTACAGAAACAAGCAGTTGTCAAGCCCGGATGTCGCTGTATTGTTTGGCTGCATTTTAGCAACGGCATTCCTTGTCCCAAGGCTTGCTAATTATCAAAGCGACCCAACGTGTGATGTACCTAATCATGAGTTTTTTAAGCACATAACACTTTAGATGGCTATCTCGGATGAGAAAAGAGTTTCTCAGTAAGCGCTAGGTACTGGTGACCCTATACGTATAATCGAGTAAGCACTTGTGTTTGCACATACGAAGGCGTCAATGAGTTAAGCCTTTGCCGCATGTGTCGGCGCCTTTAACTAGTCTGGGAATTCCGGCAGAATGCTAGTAGTCCATAAAGGCTTACTTTCTGATCAATCCACGGTTGCGTCCAAAAGTAACACCGGAATTCTCGTTTTAGAACACTATCAGTGCTGTCAGCTACTCCATTAGTAATTTGTATATAGTGAAGGAGTTCCATGACCAAGTTTTCGCCAAGTTGGCTTACCGGTGGTCATAGTGTTTGATCATTATCCATGGGTTTCAGCAAACCTGAGCAACCTTTTGTGGAGGTGTTAGACTCAATATTGAGAGCATTAATTGCTGACCTTTTCGCATGATGCCCGAGCAAAATTCATAAATTGAGTAGTAAGTTTTATGTTTCGTGAGTGGAGAATGGAAAAGGAGACTGTTGTCGTGAGTGGAAAAATGGAAAAGTG
>NW_020188969.1:1105009-1106588 GCF_900000015.1 Plasmopara halstedii
ATTGATTGCGTGGTCGGACACAGCCCGAGGCATATTGGGCACAGCCCTTCAAACGCGCGTGGTGTGGCACAGTATCTACTGGACGATGACTGCGGGGTTTGCAGTTCTTTGTCGGATGTTTTTGATAACATCGGAGCTCCAAAGGAGCGGAGATTGAGGGTGACACCGGACGACGTGGAGTACGTGTTCACACTGGTCCAACAAAACTTAGAACCTCTGTACAGGGCAACGAAGACGGCGATGCCGTATGCGGGCTGCAAGACGCCGGGCGTCGACCCCGATTCAGGGTGTGTCTCCCGTAGACGACGGTACACAGTTATACACCCTCGTCAACAGTATAACGGGGAGAAAGTTGGAGACGTCCGCCTCGAGGCTATGCCTGCAGTAGACGCTCTTCTCGAGCTGGACGAGATGTCCCTTGAAGAGTTTGGCAGTGCCTTGAAGGCGATTTGGTCGAAGTGGTAATTGTAAAACTGGACGAGGAGATCAACTCGTCATCGCTTCTGGATGAAGCATTCTTGGAAGACACCAAGAGAGTGCTGAACAGATCGTTGATCTTACGGAATCCCTTGGATCCGTACTTTCCTTTTGTAAAGGAATATTAAGATGTCATCTCCAAAGACCGGCCTTCAGTCCTACCTTCGGACCGAGGTGTGCGTCATGAGATTGACCTGGTTCCGGGAGTCAATTACTGCGTAACACGCCAATGGCTCCTGCCGAAAGAGCAGAGCAACGTCATTAACGCCTTTTTTCGTGCGAAGCACGACGCAGAGATGTTGCATGAGAGTAAGTCTCCCCATTCGACACCCACCTTTTGTATTCGGAAGCCGAACGGCAAGTGGCGTATCGTTCATGCTTACAATAACCTCAACGCTGCCACCATTCCGGCACAACCGCCGATTCTAATAAGGATGTTCTTCAGAACAACATGGTGAGGTGTACAAAGTACAGTGCACTCTATTTGGTAGATGGATACTACCAATTGCTCATGAGAGCGAATGACATTCCGCTGACAGCGGTAAGCACTCCGAGCTGTATGCTCTGGGAGTGGCTGGTGATGCCCCAAGGCTGTCAAATGCACCAGCAACATCTAATCGTCTTGTGACGCAGTTGTTCCGGCCCCACATGGCGTATACACAGAAATACTTTGACGATATTTTTGTTCATAGTCGTGCGGAGCACGGGAGGACGGATGAGGAGAACTACATCATTTATCTAAGGGCGGTGCTCGAGTGCATGCACAAACTGTACGCCAATGCAGACAAGTGCATCTTCGGCGAAGAAGAGATTCCCTTTCTTAAGGCGCTTCATTGGGAAGCGTGGCCTTCGAGCGGATCCCTCTAAGGTCAAGGCCATTGTAGATTGGCCGGTTCAAATGAATCGGAAGGACTTGCGTAAGTGGCTTGGCCTCGCCGACTACTTGCACAAGTTCAGCGTAAAATTACGCAGAGATGGCGCGGCCATTACCCCATCCTCTTAAAAGGATGCGGAATGGTGTTGGAGCACCGATCATCAGGACGATTTTGACGGGGTCAAAGACAGCCTCCTGCATGCACCAATACTGGCACTGCCAGATCCC
>NW_020188969.1:1106667-1141601 GCF_900000015.1 Plasmopara halstedii
CCGAAATGGTGGCAGCATTGAGCTTGTTGTAAGCATCCGACGATACGCCGCTTGTCGTTCGGCTTCCGAACACAGAGCGTGGGTGTCGAATGGGGAGACTTGCTCGCACGTACCATCCCTGCGTCGTGCTTTGCACGGAAAAAGACGTCAATGACGTCGCACTGCTCCTTGGGCAGAGGCCATTGGCGTGTTACGCAGTATCTGGTTCCCGGAACCAGGTCGATCTCTTGACGCACACCTCGGTCCGGAGGTAGGACCGAAGGCGGATCTTTGGAGACGACGTCTTGAAATTCTTTTACCAAAGGATTGTACGGATCCAAGGGATTCCGTAGGATCGACGATCCACTTCGTTCGTTCAGCACTCTCATGGTGTCCTCCAAGACAGCTTCATCCAGAAGCGATGACGGCTTTATCTCCTCGTCCGGTCGTTCAATGACCACTTCGGCTAAATTGCCTGCCTTCAAGGCACCGCCAATCTCTTCGAAGGACATCTCGTCCAGCTCAAGAAGTTCATCCACCGCGGGAATAGCCTCGAGGGTGACGTCGCCGCCTTTCTCTTCCGTCATGCCGTTGACAAGATTATATAGCCGTGCGCTAATGTCTACGGTAGACACACCCTGGTTCAGGGTCGACGCCGTGCGTCTTGCAGATATCATACGGCTACGCCGTCTCCTTCCTATCGAGTTTTACGTCTCATCGAGACCAGTGGGAACACGTCCCTATTCACTGCTCCATCGGAGCCTTGATGTTATCAACAACATGAGACGAAGAGCTGCTTATTCTGCAGTCTTCGGCCAGTGGATTACGTGCCCCTCCACAGGCATCAGAAGGGCCTCCTCGGTCCTCGTCCGACCATGCCACTTCTGGCATGCAGCAACTGGTTCGAAACATGAGCAGTACTCAGTGGATTACGTGCCACTCCACGTGAATTTGAAGGGCCTTGCCCTCGATATCTTGGCTCTTAGCCGACCATGCCACGCATGGCATGCAGCGACTGCTTTGTTGCTTGAGCAGTGCTCAGTATGCCACTCCACGTTCAGCCCGCGAGCTTTGCTTGGGACTCTCGTTCGATACACCTTCGGTGTTCGACAACTCGAATACTCCGATATCCAGCACATTGACCGTCCGGTCCAGTGCCCACCTAGCGGAGGTGGGTTCATGACTCACGAAAGCTCCACCAGGAGACGTGCGCGTAGCGCCCAAGATCTTCGACCTCTAATCAAACCATGGCTCATGATGTGCCAACCATGCCATACCATGGATAGGTCATACCGTGCATCCAAGTCTAAGACTCAGCAGCGTTCCACGCTATCGTAGTCAACAAACTTGACACCGAGGTCCACAGAGAAGTCCTCGTCGCTAAGCAAACAGTGACAGTGTAACTGAACCGCGCTTTCAGCGCCTCAGCATACAGCTTACTTCATTCAATCGTGGAGCGCCGAGCATAATTGCCTGATGCCCTGGAATCGATCAGGATCTTTCATGGCTTTCCAAAGCCCTTCACGGTCGCTTTTACAACCAGTAATCCCAGCTTGCATAAACATTCGGTGTTCAAGAGCAAGGAGCTCTTCGGGGCTGGGCTCTGCTGCACTCTACCTCTTTGAGGCTCAACAGAACTCAGATCTCCCCCAGTTGGGCGCCCCGCGCCTACATGTGCCCTCGTTTTCCCGCGACAAACCAAACTGGTTAGAAGCGGGACGTCGACTCGATGATCCTTTACGCGCCTTGCGCAGGAGACAACTAGTCCGAGGGTGATGAGTGTCTCCACAGACAGAACACCGTCGGGGGTTTAAACGCTGCTCGGCATCTCGAAGCTCTCCAGTCTCTTTCCAAGCATAGCTGATACCCATTAACTCAGGCTCGCTCGACGATATCTGAGGGTGTGCATTCCAATCAAGTCGTGCCGAGTTAAAGTTAAATTAGGCATTTAATGCCCCATATACCGCTTCTTCAAAAAAGAGTTATGCCTACGAAAGACTTTCATTCTGTCCACGCCAGTGCGGAGGCCATCCATAAAGACGGCCACTGCGACCACCGCAGGGAGAGGATCGGCTGCCATACCGGCCGGAAATGAGAGCTCTTCACTATCGTACAAAGCTCACTCACTCCTCCTTGCCCTGTGGGGCGGCATGAAAACGCGATCGCACGCGATATGCCTGGTTAGGCGGCGAAAACACTCTCAAAAGCTGACTCTTTAGCTCCCTCTAGAAGGTGAACGCCGCATCAACCGAAGTGCCGCACGTCAGTGCCCATTTTCACGCTCGGTCCCCAAGCTTGGAGATATCTAGTACTAGTGTAGAACTTGCCAAGTTTGTCTGGTAGAGAGGCCGCAATTTGCCCAAGTAGTATCTCCGTCCGTAAATGACAAACACTAGCTTGTCGAGCCAGCAATAATGATTCATGAAGATAGCCACCACCAGAACGTGAATTTTCATCGATGGAAAATCTTAGGCTTTCCTAATTGAGTAGTAAAACCTAATTAATATGCATTCCTGCCGTTGGGTGAGAATAAACTCTACACCACCTTAATGCGTCCAAAAGGCCATCGGCAAGTGGTCATTTGTACATGCTTTTAACAAGCTAAACGCAGACACAATTCCGGCGCAAATTCCAATTTTTAAAAGGATGTGATGCAGAACAGCAAGATCGACTGCGCTTTGTTTGGCAGTCTTGACCAGATTGGTGATAATGATAACTAGCTGCTGGTGACAGATAGCGATATCCCATTCACCGTGATGATATCCTGTAAGTGGCTAGTTCTTCCGCAGGAACTGTCTAATGCACCAGCTTCGTTTAAAAGTCTGGTAATCCAGCTGTTCAGGCCACATTGTGGCGATACACAAACCTGATTTGACGATATATGTGCAAAGCAAATTGGGCACTCGCGAGCAGCAGTGCTCAAGTGTATGCGCTTAAATAAGCCCTTCGTCTAGATAGACAAGTGTGTCATTGACACCAGCAAAAAAATCTCTTCTTGGTTGCTTTTTTTGAAAACAGTGCCTGCAAGTACATCGTGTGGCCAGTATCTGTGTCCCGGAAGATTTGAGACTTGAGAAAATGGTTTGTATCGGCCAACTTCTTGACAAATACAGTGCAAGCTATGCTGACATGGCACAACCCTCACCAACTTCCTTGATTAATTAGTATTGGGATGGAAAAGAGGCGGACATTTAAGGTCTTGAAAGAAAGACTCATACTTGCTTCCTGTCTGTCTCTTCCGAATCCAGACAGCCATTCCACGTCGTCTATGGCAATTGTCTGTGCTTTGCTTTAAGCTGATGCCAATTGGCATGAACGCATGATCGCATTTGAGTCTCGCCAGCTTTAGGCCCAAAAGTAACAAACAAATCAACTGATTACGCAGCTGATTGTGTCTCTATATCTACGAGTAGTTACAGTAACGATGAAACTCACTGTCAGATAATTTTTCTGTTGTTAAGTATCATTAGATGCTTGATTTCGTTGTAGCAAAGCTTGAAGCTCAAGTTGAAATGCATTAGTAAAAGCACTCGAATGTTGATTATCATGTTGTAAGACTTGCGAGACATTCGCCAATGATTCATCATTGAAAGACGTGGTAGTGAAAGTCGGACGTTTCCTTCTGTTTAATGGTAACGCAGGCAATACAAATTCACCTTTGACAGGAGGTAACGGCACTGAAATATTCACTAGACTCGAATCTTGTCGAGATAAAGAAGACGAAGTGTCCTGATCTACTTGTTTCATTAAACCTGGTTGAGCGTGGGCAACACGGTGTGCTAGCACATTTTGAAGCTCATGAATGAAATGAAATGTAGGAATTGCTGTCATTTCTGTTCTTTGCTGCTTCGATAATGATTTTAAATCAAAGTTGTCATCTCCAGTACTCGTTCCAGTAAAGACAATTGTACAATTTGGATCTTGAGAAGGTAAAGTTGACAAAGAAGCTGCTTCTGAAATCATTTCTGTGTTATAAAGTGTTTCGTTATGCTGAACGATATCTTGTGTCTTTTCATTACATTTTTGAACATTCACTTCATTATCAAACTTCCTCCATTCTTCTTGTAGTTGTAGAATCAACGATTGCATTAAATCTCGAGATTTTCCGAAACTTTTCATATCGAAATTGCTCGATAAAAGCTCGTACTGTGCTGCAATTGACAATGCAGTGAGTGTCTCACTCATTGAACGAATACTTTGAAGTTGCATAGCGACGCATTTTAGCTTTGGATCTGTAAGATTTGCTAGAATCTGTTGATGATGAAACGTTTGTTCTTTTGAAGATTCCAAAGTCATTTCCGAAGTAAATAATGTCACTGGATCTTTCGTTGTATTCCATACGTTAAGATCAGAAGTCCATCCACTTAAATTCGTTGATATCTGCTCTAGTGATTGCTGTAACGAGCTCAAATCACTAAATAGATTACAATGATCGGGAAGATATGTGAACGTTAAAGTTCGTTTGAGAATTGTAAGCACAGCATTTTCCAAAACCAATAGACTTCGATTCCGTTGTTTTATTAACGTCGTCAATAGTAAAGACGGCACTCGATCATTAATTTCATCTTGACGATTCCTTTCAATTGTTTTGGTGTTCTCATTGAGTAAATTCAATGCTTGACTCAAAATGTTTTCATTCACTACTCGTAACTTCTTTCGTAAATGTACACAATGTAATTGAGTTTTTCTAATTCTTTTCTTCTCATCTGCAATGGCTTCGAATCTGGCAAGAGGTGGCAAAAATGTTCCAATTCCAAGTTGAAAGCCTTGACTTGTGAGTTCTGCTCGCTTGATTGTTGTTAGACAATCAGAAGAAATTTGATTGAAAGATTGCAATGTTGTTTGTAATTTATTTAGTGAGTACAGAAGTCGTTTTGAACATCGTGCGTACAAAGTTAGAAGGATGTGTATACTGGATAATACTCCACATAGTAATATTACAATAGGCAGTAGAATCCACTTGAGTAATTGCAATAATGTACCATGATTTATATCGAGATAAATAATCGAAATTCCAAGTCCAGCTACCAATACTCCAATAATTTGCCAATTATTGATCGGAAGGATTTTAATACCACTGAGTATTTCAATTATTGTTACATGACGTCTCCAATAATTGTTTGGAACGTTTGATAATGCTTCATACATTGCAGCATCACTAATTGTCTCTTGAAGCTCCTCGCTAGCAATAAATGCGTTAGTTCTTAGTCTATTGTATCAGTTATATCAAAACTCTGCTTACCGTAATGTCGAGTGGAACGCACAAAGATCAGGAAGTAATTGCTGTAATGCTATCATTTCAATACGATGGTGCAAACTCTGTACTAATTGTAACCAGCGCCAATAATTAGCTGCATATCCAGCTCGACGTGTTGACTTCTTTCGCGCATGTGAAGGATGATGCGCTGACAGTAAATGTGCCATGGACTCGTCCCCATCTTCCTCTAGCTCTGAAAACATACAACAGTAATAATTGATTCTTCTCCCAATATATTATGCTTGTATTGTAATCATCCTACCAGCCAAGTATTGTCCTAGTGGCGAGCTGGATGCCACAGCAATCTCCATTTTCTTTTTTTTTGCATTTATTCCCACTCCATAAACTTACTTAGTATCTCTACTTTTCATCTCATCCATCCGACCACCCTACATATCCCACGTGGAGATCTATCAACGACAAAGTAACATGCTCAGTCGGCGCTTTCTTGTGTTGCTGGCCGCTAGTTTGGCAGTCAACAGTGAAGCTGTCGATCGCAATAAGTTCCGCACGTGCGAGCAAACGCACTTTTGCAATAAGTATCGTAATGTACAACGGCAGAACATGCCACACAAGTTCCACGTGGCTCGTGATAGTGTTCACACCGACGGTGACGCCAATCTCGTGCGTTTTCTAGTACAAGACGCGGCGTCTCCTGAGGATATTCCGCTCTCTGGTTCGCTTGCATTTGTCTTGCATGCCGATAAAGCGGTTGTTCCAGTGGTGCGTGTGCGATTGGAAGAAAAGTTTGAAGATCCAAATGATCCGAAAACTCGTTGGATTAGCGACGATATTCTTGTCCCAACAGCGGATGAAACGCGTCCTTTACTTCAAGTAAAAGCTCAAGATGCGGGTCTTAAGACACCAATTAATGAAGAAAACGTTGTGTTATTCGCTCCTGAGATGCAGGGAGCGACAAAGATTGTGGCCGCTTTGAAACTCGATTCATTTGGTGTTGATCTATACTTAAATGGTGAGAAATTAATATCGAGCAACAACGAGAATCTCTTTCATTATGAAATTCGAAAGGATCGTGTGGATGCTGCCACTCAAGCTGAAGGTGCCGTCGATCAAGGAGCTGTGGATGCTCATGAGGGCAAGAAAATTGTTGACTATGGTGAAGATGGACTTGCTATTTACGATGATGGAAGTGTGCAAAAGAAAGAGGAACAAACCGATACATTGACAACTTCAATTGAGACTGATGGGAATGTTGAGGGTTGGGAAGAATCGTTTGATGGACACACGGACAAGAAGAAATTTGGTCCAAGTTCACTTGGTTTTGATGTCACGTTTCATGGATCAATTGTAGCCCCACGTTCGTTATATGGTATCCCGGAGCATGCTACTGATTTTGTGTTAAAAGATACTATTGAAATAGATGAAGAAAATGAAGACAAGCGTGAGATCATTACCGATCCATACCGGTTATACAACCTTGATGTATTTGAGTATGAATTGGATAATCCGATGGCATTATATGGTGCTATCCCAGTACTTGTGGCACCTAACAAAGAGAATACCGTTGGGTTATTTTGGAATAATCCAAGTGAAACATTTGTTGATATTTGGTCAAATGAAGCTACAAATAGTAAAGTGAGTCATTGGATGAGTGAATCAGGTGTTTTAGATCTTTTTCTACTTTCTGGACCAAATAGTGCTGATCTCTTTGCACAATATACACTTTTAACTGGTCGTGCTCAATTGCCACCACTTTTTGCTTTAGGATATCATCAATGTCGTTGGAATTATAAAAATGAAGTTGATGTTGCACGTGTGGATGCTGGTTTTGATGAACATTTGATTCCTTACGATGTTTTATGGCTTGATATTGAACATACTGATGGAAAACGTTATTTTACATGGGATCACCATGCTTTTCCATCTCCAATTACTATGCAAGAAGCAATTGCACGTACTGGTCGAAAAATGGTGACAATTATTGATCCACATATTAAAGTAAGTCAATCAAACGATGCGATGCCGTATTATATTCATACAGAAGCACAAGAACTTGGATTGTTTATTAAAGATGAAGAAGGAAAAGATTTTAAAGGTTGGTGTTGGCCAGGGGAATCATCATATGTTGATTTCACATCTTCAAAAGCGCGTGCATGGTGGCGAGATCAATTTCGGTATGAAAAATATCAAGGAAGTACAAAACATCTGTACACTTGGAATGATATGAATGAACCATCAGTATTTAATGGTCCAGAAGTTTCAATGCGAAAAGGATGTCGAAGTATCAATGATGTCGAACATCGGGAATGGCACAATCTTTATGGTACTCTCTTTCAACGTGCGACAATGGAAGGACAACTCGTTCGACAGCAACCACCTCATGAATCTCTTTTACCATTTGATGATACATTACAATTGACATCTGAGATGCAACGTCCATTTGTATTATCACGTGCATTTTCAGCTGGTTCTCAACGATATGGTGCCATTTGGACAGGTGATAATAAAGCAGAGTGGGGACACTTACGTTATGCTACAAAAATGTTATTATCCATGTCGGTTGTTGGTTTAACATTTGTAGGTGCAGATGTTGGAGGATTCTTTGGAAATCCATCATCGGAATTATTCATTCGATGGAATCAAGCAGCTGTATACCATCCATTCTTTCGAGGACATGCTCATCATGATTCACCTCGTCGTGAGCCATGGGTGTTTGGAGATCCAACCACTTCAATTGTTCGTACTGCGATTCGTGAACGTTATGCTTTGTTACCATATCTATATACTCTCTTTCATACTTGTCATACACATGGTATGCCAATTATGCGTCCACTATGGATTCACTTTACACAAGAACCTCAAAATTTCAGTGAAGAAGATGAATTTCTACTTGGTGATGCTTTGCTAGTGAAACCAATTGTAGAAGAAAACGTGAGAACGACGCACGTATTTCTACCGTCTGACACGACACAGGGTACGACTGTCTGGTATCACGTTACTCATGGGTACAAACGGTTTATTGGTGGTGCAACTTATGAAAACATTCCAGCACCTTTAGATGCTATACCTGTGTTCCATCGAGGTGGTACAATTATACCGCGCAAACAACGAGTACGTCGTAGCTCGGAACTTATGCGCAACGATCCACTTACACTTGTTGTAGCGTTGAATCACAAGTTTGAAGCATTTGGTCAACTTTATGTTGATGATGAACATTCGTTAGCTGCTGAACTTGAAGGTTATGGTACAAAAGTTGAGTTGCACCAGACGAAAGAAGGGTTACGTTCAATCGCAGTTGCTGCTACTATACAGGGAAAGCGGTACACGTCACTCATGTGGGTAGAGCGTATTGAAATTTACGGATTTCTATCTGAAGCCAATTTGCCGACTCAGATCTTGGTGGGTGGGGAGCGTGCTCTTCACTTTCACTACGATGCTAATTGCGACCGTCTTGTAGTGCGCAAGCCACAAGTTTTGGTCACAGATAATTGGGACCTTCGTTTTGTATACAATCAGGCACTTGAGTAATACGATGATGATGATTGCTGAATCAGAACGGGATTCAAATCATCGTTGCTTGTATACACTTGAGCTCAGATCTAGAAACAGATCCAAAAAATTCCGGTTAATTAAAATCCTGTACCGTTTGACGAAATGAGACCACATGGTGAAACTTTGGTTTTTTTCTAATTTTTAATTAACTTTTAGATCAGGAAATATCAAGTTAGGACGCTCTTGAAGATGGTTGTAAGAAATTATTGTCTCGAGGCTGAAATACAGTAGAAGTGGCTGCCTTTATATCGCCATCTGTGGGTCCATTTCTCATTGATTTGAGCTCAATAAACTTCATTTTCCCTTTGTGATTACTGAAAGTCATTTTAACAATAAGAATGAATTTATTCTACAGTAGTGAATAGGTGGTCAGTACATGTGTAGGACATCTGCTCTCCCTTACGATCGTACAGAATAGTATACAACCTCAACGTTTCTAAGACATGAGAAAAAACGAGGACAAGGACAGCCGAAGAAACCTGAGTAACCCTAAAAGTTCGTCGAGAGGGTAAGTAAAGTTCAAGCGTCAAACTGTCTTTACCTTTTGTAAGTAATTTTCGTCCCGAAGTTGCTTGTAATTTCTTACTATGTCGCACTTGAGAAACCTCACCTTTGCTCTATATGTTAGAAATAGACGACCCAATTCTCTTAGAAAAAGAACAAAAAGAATGGTCGTACCGCAAAGAAAAGCGTCGGGTTGCACATTGAGGGAGAGAGAGGGAAAAAGAGAGGAAAAGACTGGACGTTTTTTTCCACCTGAGCCACGTGAGGCGTGTGTTCGTCGGCTTCTCCGAATTCATTTTTCTTTTCACTCAAACTGAGTCAAGTGGTGTCTTCAGTACCTTAAAGTTTGAAGAATGAAGATTCGTGTTTTCTGTCTATTAGGTGCTGCCATTGGATCAAGTGTTTCTGGTCAAACAACTTCAGGAAGTTTGGAAACGGGGACTTCGAATACTTCGGAACCAAATGCAATTGAACAAACGACAACATCACCAACGTCTGATAGTTTTTCAACACCAAATGGAACAACATTGAATTCAACTGAGACCACGCAAAGTTCTATGATTTCTGGAAATATGACAATGGGAAATTCAAGTACTGATGCATTTGTGAATCTTGAGACGAAAACATACCCTCAAGACTCGTATCATATGCCACCTGTACGTGTGATTCATGCACGAGTACAAAGTGATGCACCGATGCTTGTTGATGGAGTCTTTGTCTCTAGTTTTGGTGATGGAGATTTGGAAGCAGGATATCTCAGTGCTATGGATACAGTCAATACTGCTTCAGTTGAAGGTGCATTGATGTATGTTCAAGCTGAAGGCATTAATGTGAATGTTCGTGCTGAAGAAGAACGTTGTGTACGAAAGTCGGAAATGGCTTATATTGTCTTTTATGAGATTCTCATTGTACAAACAAATGAAACAATTGCTCAATTTCAAGATACATGGGGAGAAACACCAGAATATGGACCAATGCTTCCAATGGATAGTGGTCGTTGTTCTCCACTTTCTGGAAAAGATGATTTTCCAGCTGGATGTCTTCAATTCAATGGTGATGATGGACAACCTAATGTTGGTCCGTTTATTGGTGGTGGGATCAAAGATGATGATGTGCGAGCACCATATCCCGATAATTATTGGTTCTCTTTCCCTGGTACCTGTCCACTAGAAAGCTGGGGCGATAAGACTGACAAATGTCGCAGTAGTACACGCAAGGGATTGTGTGATTACGGAAAAGGACCTGATGGTGTTGAATGTACCTTTGCGTACAATATCTTGGGATGGGTGACGATTGATGATGTTGTTGGTATTACTGCAATTGAAAATCCGGAAACAAATTCAACATACTCGAATTTCACGGAATGGTGTTTAGCTGATTCGAACAATACCGAATTTTCTGGTGATGCTCAATCTGGTGAGATGGTTACGGGATTGCCATTTTGGGAAGATCCTTTAAACTCGACGGCCAATGCTGCTCGTGCTGAGGCGGTGATTGCAACGTACATTAAAACACTATCATCGGGTTCGACACAGATTGAAAGTTCAGTCATTGCTGCCTTTCATGCGCTACCTACGCCAGAAGAACTTGCTTCAAGCAATCCACCATGCTATCAAACTGTCGAGTCTTGTGGATCAGGTAATGGATGTAAACGTGTGGGATACTCTCAACTTTGTACTGAATGCAGTGCCAATGAAACATGTTCCACTGGAGGAAGTGGCTTTGAGTTTCCAAAACTTTCGAAGGCGTTTACGACACTACCTGATGACGAGACGACAACTCCGAATTTGAATCGTAAAGGAGGCACTGGTTCTGGATCAACTACTGGCACTTCTGATGCTTCCGCTTCTTTTGTATTCACTGCTTCGTCGATGGTATTTGGTCTCATCATGGCAATGCTTGCTCTTTGAAGCGATTAGATGCAATGAAGGAATTTTTAGCTCTTTTTCGAATTTTCCTTCAGATTTTGCTAGTTAATAAAGAAAGTTTTACTGTTTAAACTACTGAAAGTTCTTGTTGTGAGCTCAATAATCGACATCTAAGGAACCACAATCGACAATTCAATCATTGAATCTAAAGTCTAGTAATGATTTAACTTGTCCTCATGTCAAGAGAATGAAAATAGAAATTTGAAATTACTTTTACGATTATTGAAATATTTAGGTAAACTAGCCAATGGAATTTCAGTCTGTTACGTTAGACCTTAATTGGTTCAAATTCTGTCCTTAGCCTCTTGGCGGCACGGCCATTTTCGTAGACATTTGCTCGCGAATGAGGCCATGCAAACGTAGTATTTCCCGCTTGACAAGTAAAGCAGATGTAACTTAGCTTCCATGGCCGATAATAATGCATCTATTGGTTTCTTACTACGATTTCATCAGTTGCTTCGACGCATTGTAAGACCGACTCTCAGTTTATTTTCACTTAACTTGTTCATGCACATTAGTTTGCATAAAGTCCAAGCTTTTTTCAAATGCTTCAAAGTCCTGCTTGCTGTCTTTCAATCGACTGGTGTGGTTGTAGTCCTGTCATCCCCGGCCATTTGTCCTTCAGTTTGCTGGTCACCGCTTCCCCATGTCATTCTGGTCGAGTTATTCTCCCAAAGTATCCTGTGCATTCTCCAAATTGGTTTCAAACTCCTACATCATTTTATATTTTGCTTGCCAATTACCATTATTCTTGGCCCTTTCGCGTCTTTCTTCATATTACTAAAGCAGTTCTTTGTTCAGTTAGTGGTTCAAGGCTGCATTTCTATCTCATCACTGTTTCCGAAGATGTATCCAAACCAAGTATCCCTCCAAAGTCTTATTCTTGACAATGTACAACGACCTCAACGCCAACAAAGTGTGCATTTTTGAATGTCAAGATCTGCATGAGCAACTTTCTGCTGGGGTTTTCTTTGGTCTCGCTTCCGTTTAAGTGCAGCTTTCCCTGCCCAGTTCTGATTGTTTGTATGGTGAAGGTATGATTACATTTTTTGTTTAAAACGGCAGCAGGGATACAAACGCAAATCCAAGCATTGTTTGAACTTCTTTGCAATACTATTGTTATTAATTCCATGTCCTGCATAAATTTCGTCGCAGCTCGCGCCCGCCTAAAAAGCGCTTCTGCTTTCTAATTGTGGTGGGTTCACAACTCACTAAAGCTTCACATGTACGTTGTATTTATCGTCTTTGAATTCGATTCGATCGACAACATGTGGCGTTTTAGCTACGAATGGCGTCATACGGCAAATTTAAGTCTAAGCATAGCAGCGTTTCTCGTCTCTAAGGTATTCAGCTTCACCTAAAGCTTTTAAAAAATAGACATGTTTATGCCATGAAGCGTACAGATACAGCATCCGCACTTGGCAATCTTAATGCATAAGTGAATTTCGTAATCTCTTCAACAGCTACATGTTGCATGCACCCCCCCCGAATATATTAATACTTTTATGACGCTGCATCGACCGATATGGTGATCCCTACGACCAATAAGCACCGGATGTATGCCAAACTTATCTAGAAAATGTCGAGCATCAAAAATGAGTCTCATCATCCTCAATCTCCACGCGGTACGATGTTCGTCAGGTATGCTGAGAATCATCATTTCCTTGTGCTGAAGCTCAACGTTTCTCCAAAAGGGGCCAGTCGATCGGCTCTACGCAGAAAATTAGCCCTTTGTTCGTCGCCTTTGGCGCGCCATTACAAGCCTCGACCTATCGCACCCCAACCCACCCGACCCTCGGAAGTTGTATTTCACATTTTATGCGATGTTCACCGCTCATTCAAACGTTTGGCGTACATGTAAGGTCCCAATGTTCTGCACTTTTATGGAGACCCTGGAAGTTTATCGATTTTGGAATAGTGTAAGTCATCGTGTCTTTGCTGGAGTCCAGTGTTTTGATGGGTGGAAAGTAGCTTAGATAACACGTGGTAAATTTGATTAAGCGGTTCAAACACATATCTATTGCTCGAGGAATTCTTAGATTAACAACGCATGGCTTAACAAAGAACTCCAGGTATGTGTCCTTTTCTGCATGACACTTCGCAACATGAAAATGGATAATGCGACGCGTATGCGCTCTCCATAGCCACCTGATACTAAGGGGTTTTAGATGCGTGAACTTTCGTCTGAAAAGTCTAAGCGCATGATAGAAATTAAGCCGCTTGGATATTTTGCGTAGCAGTTGATTTCTTCTACATTGAGATTTTTATGATTATCTCCAGCTACCGTATCTTCGTTGCTGTTGATCGCGTTCAAGCAAGCTGTGGCCATTGTGTCGTCAATTGGGCAAATCCAACATAAGACACTAGCTTACTAGCCATGTCTTGTCGACACTTGGCATGATATGGTAGTGCGTCATGTTCCATCCTGTCCAAGGGTGTAGACTTCTCAAGAACCACTCGTCACCAGCAGCAGCGAAGTGCTGTGGCATGTTGCACATAAATCCTCTTGCTGATATACTACTCGTTAGCAACTACACAGAGGATTAATTTACGAGTTGACTCTACGGTACCAAGATCTCATCAAGTGCCAGGTAGCTAACGCGGTTAGCATCCCTTGTGCTCGACGCACCTTTTCCTTTCACTTTACCATCACGCTGATATCGTACATAGTAATAACCACTGAACTTGCGAGCACCTAATGCTTTAATTTCTGACTCGTACGTTGGCAGTCACGTTTTCTTCTTGTTTTCTCGGTAATGGCCACGCAAAATTTCCCCGTCAGTCTTCTGCTCGTTCCCTTATGCACTTCAATGAAGCTTGATGAATCCAAAGCAAGATTGAAATCAAGTCGTGGGTGTACGCTGATAGAATAGCCCTTTGGAGACGCAAATCAGACTATTTCTTATCGGCCTTGAGTATTACTTTTTCTGCTGTACCGCTTGTGTCACTTTGTGTCTTCAATGTAGTCGAAAAATATTGTTCTGACTCTAATTAGTAGGCTGACACGAAAATTCAGCCAAATCATAAGCAGTGACTAGAATCCAAGCATTTTCATATTTCTGACTGATGATTACAGTGATGAAAAGCTTGTGAAGAGTAAAGCTATCATGACATTCGATTTGTAATGATCCCAAAGTAGAAAACACAAACCAGCCTCATGTGTTTCACACAGGATATTCGGACATATGTTTCTAAAATCGAGCTTCACCGAGAGCTCAAATTCACGTTTTTTAGTTACATTTCCACCGACAAAAATTCAGTACGTCGCACATTTTGACCAATAACTCTGTAGCGAACGTAAGGTATCATGTTGCTTGCAGATATAGATCCTTGGCGGATACTGTCGCTGATGCTTGCTCGGTCAGAACGCACTGAAACCGTTTTGGCATTTTGTCCTTGGGGCCAACAAAACATACTGTTTTAGATGACAAAACGTTTTGCAGCCAAATATAGGAGATAAAAATAACAATCATACATTTTCTGTGTCACAGAAAGCCGAATTTTATAATTTTCACAATCATTAGCGATCAGAAGATTAGTCCGTAATATTCTGTCTTTTCGGGGGGCAATCTTAACATTTTGTTTGAGGCTAATCTTCTCTGTATCTTTAGCACTAGTGTTTTAATCCCACTGGCCTCTACAATAGATAAGACACCTAAACTTGTCAATTGTAAAGCACATTTCTACAACCATTGCGGCCCTTACAACCCTATATGAAATCTTGTTTATGTCTTGTTGGTCCCTCGTCTCTTCTGTTCTTTCATCTTGCATAGTTTGATTTTTCTACTTTAATCGTGGTGAGGCCTTCACTTAACACAAGAAACTCAATCAACAACAGCCGCTTTTGGCCTTGCCCGTGTCCACATGTGTAGCTCCTCTCACTCTCAACCCAGTATTTTTCGATGCGCCAGGAGTGAATCCATCGTCATCCTCCACAATCTGAATGGGTTGTCCTCGTCCACCGCCGCGACTTCTCGGTACTTCTTCTGTTCTGTTCAGTTCCGCATGTGTCTGCGCTTGCTGTGTCTGTGATTGTGATCGTGTCTTGCTAGTCGGAGGCTTACTAGTTGGGGGCTTGGCCAACGGCTCGTCGTCCTCATCATCGGCAATTAATGCACTGCCTTTTTTCTTCTTACCACCCGTGCGACCCAACATACGACGAGTGAGCTCAACAAATGCATCCTCTAGACCACGATTTAACTTTGCAGACGTGTCAAAATGTGCAGCGCCCACTGATTCAGCGTAACGCTTGGCTTCGTCTTCCGGTACCTTGCGGTTCCGATGCAAATCGCTCTTATTGCCGGCAATACAAATTGAAATATCGTCACCAACAATGCGCCGCAATTCTCGCACCCACGTACGGACCTTGCGAAACGATTCAGCATCTGTTATATCATACACTAGCAGTGCACCATCGGCGTCTCGGTAGTAGATGGGGCCAAGGGCATGAAAACGTTCCTGACCTGCCGTATCCCAGAGCGAAAGCGCCACGCGACGATTGTCAACAAGCAATCGCTTATCGAGATACGAAGCCTGTAATGTCGATACCTGCTGGTCGTTGTATTCACCTTTAATATAACGCAATAAGATAGACGTTTTGCCCACGCGGCCTGCGGCAAAGTGCGTTAAAAAGGGGGAGAAAGAAATACGAAAAAAATGGTTACCTTCGCCCAGTAAAACAATTTTAAACTTCTTAGTTGAGCGTTCACCCATTACTGCGACTCGTTTGGCTTAGCACAAAACGGAGGCGCAACAAGAGCGGAAGTCGAGCCGGTGAAGTCGTGCTTTTTACCTCCTGTTTTTCTTCCTGGCTTGTTTTTTACCAATTACCATAATTTAACTTAGTGATTGGTTATAATATAATATATGCATTTGAGTCAAAGGAAATGTTGCGACGTCAAGTGCGCACTGGGCTGTTGAATTACCATCGAACAACGTCTAGTTCTTCAAAGCTCTTAGACTTTGATGAGCTTCTCGGCAAGAGATTACGTGCTACAGCAAAAGAACTTTCTGTTGAAATGCTTCCGGCGCTCAAGGTGCTGTCAGAAAGTCTTGGATTGCTGCGTCAGACCCCTGCTTTAAAAAATTGGAGCGCATCGGATTGGTTAGTGGGGCTATCTGTCTTAGCGCATTACAAAACGAAACAGCGTGCTGATAGAGGCCCTTTACGTCACACGAATGAGAACTCTATTGTGAATGACAAGGTACTATATTACCATTTTTTTCTGTTCATTTAGAGTGCGAATGGAGTAACACCACGTTACGATCCCTCCAGGAACTGCTTGTCAAACTACTACGGTATGTGCGTGTGTGTGATGCAGTATACGCATCTTCAGTTACTTCATTTTGTAAAGAAGCTGGCGTTTCGCAAGACCAAGTGCTGAGGGCACACCCAGGCGGTGTCTTGTCTCCTAAGTGTATCATCTTCGCTGATCATAAGCACCGCGAACTTGTGCTAGTGGTGCGAGGAACAGCGTCACTCTTAGACTTCTGCACTGATCTATGCTTGCAAAATGAGCCTTTTCAAGACGGCCAAGCTCATCGCGGTATGATGCATGCAGCGACGTGGCTGGTGCGCCATTTACGCGACGACCTTCAAATGCTATCCGAAAAATATGCCGAATACAATGTCGTCACAACAGGTCACAGCTTAGGGGCAGCAGTTGCAGCACTAAGTGCCATGCAGCTGAAAGAACACATTGCAGGTATTCATTGCTATGCTTTTGGCACCCCAGCGTGTGTGACGCAGGAGCTGGCTACTGGCAGCTATGATCTGATTACTACAATAATAAATGGATACGACTGTGTACCGCGGTTACATCAGCATTCACTTGTACATCTGCAAAGGGAAGTCCAGCGTTTTAATTGGCGAGATGAACTTCGCAATATGTTTTCGAAGGAAATTCGCAAGCAAAAGCTTGCTGTAGAGCGACAACAGCGTGCGAAACTTGACGAGTTGCAGGCAAAGTTACGAAATATAGACCCACTACAGCTAAAACAACGCACAAGTGTTGCTACTGCAAAGCTTGATGAGGCGAAAAAGGTTTTACTTCTATCAATTGTTTGTATGGTACAAGCTGATATAACAAGATGTTACTGGCATTTTATCTGGTCTTCAAGCAGCTTGCGTCCAATAACATAAAGGAATTTGCAAACGAGATTGATAGACTTCTAAGTGAGAAGCTGGACATATCTTTATCTTTTTTCAAGACGGACAAACTTTCATTGGAGCACATTTCATTCATTAAGAACCTTTTGCGATTTGAAGACTTAAAGAAAGGTATCAGGATGTGCATATTTGCTCAGATCCAAAATATTTACTTACACGGTCTTGCAGTTAGTAATCCAGGTGATTTTTTCTGGTGGAAACGCATTGATGGTAGTATTCTTGCCCTAGAGCGACTATCAGCCGCTGTCACCAAGCCAGATGAACTAGAGCGCGTTTTGGTGGAATTGCGAGACGTGCTTTATAGGTCATCGCAAAGCACAAAATCTTTACTGAATAATGGCGAACATTCTGGTAAGTGCTATCCATTTTTGTTTGATTTACTTAATCTATCTCAAAGGGGATTGTAGAATGGACCCAGCTGCAGCTCTTTCGCTCCCGTATTGATAACATCATCGACAAAACACGAGAATCACTCAAGTCTCAGATTACTGAGCAAGTGTGCGGATTTCAGTGTGTTATTATAGGTGATAAGAGGCTGATCTAGTCTTGAATATTTCACAGGTCAAAGGTATCCACAGCTGTCGTTTCAAATGTGAAAGATTGTGTTGAAGCGATAAAGGAAGAAACGCAAGCATTTAGTACCACATTGCAGGAAGAACTGGACGTCATCGCAAATACAATTTCACAAAACCTGCCATTTACCGCCAAATTGAAAGGTGAACAAACTATTCAGGCAAATTCATCTGAAAAATTGATATCGGACGAGAAGAATAGGCTTGGTGAAAACTCTAAAGATGCCAATGTTATAGAACAAACCCGAAGAACTGTAAGGGAAGAGGCTGGCCAGAAATTGGACCGGCTTACCGAGGTCCAAAAGCAATATGAGGATGATAACATGCTGCGTCATGATCCACTATTTCCGCCTGGTCGCATTCTTTATCTTAATCATGTCGCTCAAGGATGTTTGCCAAAATCTGGCGACAATATTGATGAACTATACAAAGCACGCGAAGTTGTTGAAATTGTGGAGGTTCCCGCTGACAATTTTAGTCAAGTAATGCTTTCAGACCGCATGTTACTCGACCATCTATGCACAGACTACGAGCGAATACTCCAACTGCAGGCGGAGCTGCAAGGCTCTGATTCTTAAAAACGGAACAACATTCAGAAACATAATCGATTCACATTTATGCAAATATCACGGCGTCTTCCGAGGCAAATGTTATCGCGAAGTGTACGTGTAGCCACATGAAATTGGAGGAATAGGTTTGTTTGAAATCCACTTTTCACAGTTTCATTGATACTTTAATCAAAACTAGTCTTGCTGAATTATTCAATAATCAAACTTCTGGACACCATCCTCAAGGCGAATCTCCAGCGCGTGGGGATGACCTTTCATTAGTAGGAGACAGCGGTGGAAGACTCACTCGTACCTCACGGGCATCTCGGGTAAGAAACTCGAGCATGACTGCACTACGACTGATAGCGGAATGCATGATTGCCGCCTGTAAGAACATATTGAGAGCTTCTTGCCGATACTTAGCTACTGGCTCGCGCGTGCTTGGAAGAAAAGTTCGCGGTGGAAGAGGCGGGAGTCCATCCAATATGTACCCTGCGGCCCCCAATTTTGCACACAATGCGCGGAATTCACTAAATCGTCGAAACACTGTCCATTGGTAAGGCCCTCCGTATACTTGAATCTGGAAGACGCTGAACGAAAGCAATTTGTCAATAGTTCGGTCCGGGACATTGGCATGAGCATCTTTGTTCTGCAAATGACAAAGTTCAACACGCACGGAGCGAAGGGGTTGAGATTGCAAATCATCATTTGAAAGTCCAGACACGGTGGTATCCTGAACGCTTTCCATCAGCACATGAATATCTGTGCGATCTTCTACGCCTTTTAAGATACCAGAAATTCCACTTTTAAAACGTCCATTACCCGAAATCCGAGACTCCTCTTGGCTCTTTTCAAGATTCAATAACAGATATCGTGTGGCTGAAACATCCACACGAGCCGATTCCACAGCTATTCGGAAATTGGTTGCCGCAACCTCACTGTCGCATTCGATATTGTAAGTCCGAGACGGTGATGTGGTTTGACCAATTTTGAGCGTCGAATTTTCGACAACAATCTCTAAAGTAGAGTCGAGAGCAACTTCCCAAAGCTTTTGACCATTTTTGCCGCTTAAACAGATGAGGCGTTTGTCTGTGAGCAATAAGAGACCGCGATGTGGTTCAATACCGTAGTCTAAATGATACACGTAACTGTGCCACACATAAATCACAAATATCAGGATACTGACTATCAAAAAGGTCAGTGATTTCAAGTATCATACTCATCAGTGGCATCTAGTGACGTCAGCAGCAAAACTGCGTAGCCTCGGGCTTCTCGTTCCGAAAAAGATACTAACACACCATCCGAGCTACAACATATGCAAGTTAGTATTCACTTCACATGATGAGTTCAAATACATTTACTGTACGTACCAGATACGCCGCGGCAAACGAAAACGTGTGACAGTATCAAACGTGTTGCGGTCTGTTCCGTCTAAAGACTCTGCACTAGTTTTTGCTCCTCGCGAAAGACTCGTAAGCAAGTCCAAGAAACCTGCTGTGGGCTTGACAATTAATCCCGCAACACCTTTTCCGATGCCCACGACAAATCCACCCGCGCCATCCTGCTCAGCACCACGAACTGGTGCAGCCACGACACCCTTAATTCCATCCCAAACGCCCCCCACAAGACCTTTACTGCCTTCTGCAATTGCATCGCCAAGATCATTAATTCGTTTAGCTTGTCGAGTTGACGCACGCTGTCGCTGAACATTATACTGTTCATCCATCGCCAACAGAGCGATACCCTTCCCCAGCGTTTCCGTGATTTTACCTGTCGTGTGAAAGATACCGACAGCAGTGTTTCGCAACAAACTCTTTGAGCCTTTTGTCATGCCGGTTCGTAAATTATCAATCCGCAGACCATTCTCATTTTCCAGCAACATTTGAGCTGGTGTATAGAAGAAATCTTTCACGCCAGTGCCTAGAGTGCTCACCAAACCAATAGGATTGCCTAAAAAATCAACTGAGCCCATGATGCTGTACCAGCTGCGCAAGCCATGGTGCAAATAGTGCTGCATGGCATAGAATGCCAGTGTGTGTGTAGTCTCCAGCAAGTTTTCCACGTAAAACTCGGGAACTCGTATCGGGGCTTGATCTAGATTTGAGACCAGTGCTGCTGCGGCACTAATGAGAGTGCTCAAAACGGACGACATATCTGGTGACAACTTTTCACAAGCGAAACAGCACAAGTGGTTGATTGTTAGAATGCACGAGTTTCATTCAAAGATAGATACACAACATTCAGATCACTTACCAGTGACAGTAATGACGAACGGTCTGCGGTGCTGGTAAATGTTATATTAACCTTTACCGGGCAAAGCAAGAGCCAACGCAGAAGCACCTTCGAGTTTACTCCGCCTCCACTTCTTGCACTACCCAGGTGCCCATCTGTCAGCATTGTAGGATTCGACCATTCGATCTCCAATAGTTTAAGGGCTAAATTGGAGCCAAATTCATCTCCAACTTGCTTCTGTTTCTTGCTAGCACGAGACTTAGACGCCGTATAAGACCACTCCACTCCCGAAAACACATGAGCTAATGCCACAAGTGCTGCATCTTCAAGCTTGATCTCCAACTCTTGAAGCTGACCAAAAATATAATCAAATTGGATTACATTAGGCTGCCGACTAAAGACTGCCATGAATTGCACAGTCGGTAGGAGCATCTGGTTATTCACATTGCCGCTGTCAATTTTTTCGGTTTTCTCACGTGCCATACTACAACCTTCTTCTTGCATTTGTGCATCTGCCAGACGCATAGGACGCAACAACACCGGATAGTTTGTGTCCAAAAGTTGATTGTCGATCTGAAAGTGTCCGATGCGTGCATTGAGAACTTGTTTTCCATCAGAAATCTGATCGTAACTTAACTGAACGCCTGCAGAAGCATTTTGATCGGACAATGAGATACACAGGACCTCCTGTGGTCGTTGAGGTCCTGTAACAGTTGTCACAGAACTCCAAGCACCATCATCCACACACGATATGCAAATACGCGCCACTTCAAGCTGAAAATGAAGACTTAAATCCCTTATTTGACAGACAGTACGAAGTGGATTAACATAATCCCATTTCAACGCTAGCCGTAGCTGTCCAATCATATTCAGTGCCGACCGCTGGAGTGTGCGTTGTTGTGGCGAGTATAGTGCGCAGATGCGCTCATTAAATGTAAGAGCAGGTGGTTCAGCCATCGAGTTCCCATCCATCGACATCACATTCACGGTGCTAGAGATAGTGGATGGAGGCAGCGGTACCCAACACTCTGCTAGTAACACGTCAAAGCGCGAGTCTTGTTTACTGTGATCCAAATGATCCATCATAGCGTCATCTCCAAAAAAGTACAAAAACGGCACAATGCTTGATTCTTGTGACGCTGATAAGCCGTGGTCTGACGTCTCGTTACGTAAGTACACACGCACAAGCACCTGATCATGAGCTGAAGGTTTTGTGTTTGCCGTTTCGACAAATTCCACGCGACGATTCCATTCAACATCAAACATTCGAGTGCCACCACCGTCGTCCACTGGTTGCGCACAAGGTGGTACCGATGTCTCTCTAAATGTCATAAGCTCCGGTGTTGTGGGTTGGAACAGAAAAGAAAGACTAAATTTGCCACTGGATATTTGATCTGAAGACAACGTTCCGACACCCTCTCCCCAATGCATCGCTTTCTCGATCACAGCAAAAGATGCGTCGCGGTGAAGGTTTACAATAGATTTGTTGTTTGCTGCTACAACCGTGTCACCGATACGAAGCTTGCCTTCATAAACCAAAACACCACATGGTCCATCGCACACGACACCTTGAACAAGCACACGTCCATTTTGGTACACCAAATCTAAACCTAATGTTTGGCCTCTTGAGAACTCAAAAGTGCGAACCTTTTGCAAGTGAGCATGACTTCCTATCGAGTCGCTCACTGTTATCCCGCTAAAGGAAGACGACAACCCATCAACATCAAGAGTATTATGATTTGTTGTTTCGGAGGTAGTTGAAGGCTTAGCAGTCGCTGACAGAGCTGAACGCGTTGATTCTTGGTATGTTATTGTACAATAGAGCTTGGGTTCAAGACAGTTCATTGTCCCGTGCGTGCGCTCATAATTGCGCCGAATGATTTCCATGGGAATTTGAAGATTTGATACACCGATCAATACTGCTGTTAGTTGCTTTTCATCCCTCATCTCTTCATACATGTCATAGCCGATGGATTCCTCACTTGTCGCTGACTTAGTTGAACCTCGAACAGAGTTCGTGTTTTGGTTACGAGCATCTCGGCCATCTTCGTCGGTTTGGTCGACGTATTGTGGAAGACCCAAATCGCGTTTCTCTTTTGGTGAGAGACTATCTGGTATTGACTGCAACGCAGCTGGAAGGTTCGTACCACTAGTCGAAGTATCTACAGCTTCTCGCTCCAGCAAAAGTTTAAGCTGCGATTTGGAGCTCACAAGCATGTCCAATTCTTTCTTTAACTGATACGCCGAAAGCATTTCCTTCAGTGCCCTAACATCGGCAGAGGTGTCGCTACCTTCTCCACTACACTCTGCAGCAGCTGATCTAGTAGTGAGCGTCCGGCGACAGCACATAAGAAAACGAATACGACTATTGTTTGTCACTTCAGAGGACCGGTCTCCTCTACCCCTCGTTCGAGTCACACGAACTGGAGCAAAAAACTCAACTACTGGTTGATCGTAATTCGCATCTCTTTTGGTGGCGATCATCGCTGCAGCACAATACTCTTGCAATGGAATACGTGCAGTTGCAATGATAGACGAGCCAAAAAGAATCTTGTCTGCCTCTCGTATCTCCACAGTTAGTTGTACACCAGAACCAAGCTCACGACTCATATTCTCATCAAGCCCCTTAGCTTCATCAGCCAGAATTAAAGCGCTCAACGTTGTCCGCGAGTTACAGGCAGGTAACCACCGAGGAAATAACGTTGTAGACTGAGGAATTAGCTTCGTTCGGGCTTCTTCCCCTTCTGTTTTTAGTGAGAATGTAAGAAACGGCTGGCATGACGTTAAATCGCTGCGTCCGGCTTGAAGAAATACCTCTTCTAGATATGTTGCGTCCACAAGTCGAACACAGAGAGCAAGTGCATCAACTTCTCTCTCCACGTTGATTAACGGCGAAATTCCAACAGCCTCCGTGCCTTCTTGCGTCGTATCTAAAGCCCCAGATTCGTTTGCGTTGTCTTTTTCGGTCACTCTTGTAAAGTCTGCCGCAAAATGCACCCTTTTTGTTGAAAGTGGTGCATTTTGTCCACAATCGTTATCTGATCTAATAGATAACGGGTCGTGATGTGCGGCGAGAACATGTGAAATATTCATGATACACGTATTATAGCGCTTCCAGCTGCGAAGTAGAGTAGCCCGCCGCCGTCGTTTGTGTTCACCAGAATAACCAGGTAGCATATCCGTAACAAGCAGAGTTTTCGTCGTTTCGTCCAGCAAAACTTCAGCCCATAGTCGCTTCTTAACCACGCCTTCAGACACATCGATCGTCGGAAGACGCTGAAGCTTTTTCAATTGTACTTCGAAGCTTGCGACAGCCTGAACTTGATCCAGACTTACTGCTCGTGAAAGTGCGCTGATTGGTCCATCCTTGTCGCGCCGATCAACAGCGGTAATTGATGAATGTGTGTGATTTTGTTTTTGTGTCGCGTGCTCTTTTCGCCAGACTTTAATGCTCAACCCTGCCATTTTTTGAACCTGAACAAAAACAGTAGGAAATGCAGAGAATCGAAATGGCACGTAGTTGATCGTATGAAAAGGAAGCACAATGTCTCCACCTTCAAAACTTATCGTCGCGTTCCCTTTTTTGTCTTTCACAAGCGTTTTTTGCCACACCAACAGCGCCAAATTGCTGCACTCATTTTTAATTTTAAATGGTACAAATACCTCATCCTCCGTGTGCTTGACTCTTAACGTATGTTCTTTATCGCTTTCTTCGTACACAAACCGAGAAAAGGGCTCGGAAATCTGTCTGCCCTCCTCCAAATACACCAGAAATGATGGGTCGTGGAGTTCTACTGCAACGTTTAGTTGGATCCCCTCAGCGAGCATACTTTCTGCTTCACTGTATTCGTCTGCATCATATAAAAGATTAACTCCTTCGTCATCTTCAATATGTGCTCGCTTTGCCCCACTTCCCTCAAAGCATTCAGGAAGACATGGTGGAGCCGGCCGAATCTTTGATTTGACTCGTAAAACAAAATTTCCGACGGACGAGAGCTCGAAAGGTGCACTCCACTGCGATGAATTTGCGAAGGAGACAGTATCACGTTCACCATGGCGCTTGTCCGGAAGAACAAAGCAAATTTGAATTCGCGAGGGTAAGCGAGAATCGCTCCAATGGAAAATTGTTTTCTCTTGTGGGCGAAGCATGATCACGGCGCTCGGATCGGTCGAGCACTCTTGTCGTATGCAAATTTGAAAATTATTTGACGTGTTGATGAGATAGTAGCGAGGAACCAACGTGACAACACGCGACCGCGAAAATTTTTCGGGTCCTTGCTCAATCATTACACCAAATTCGTACTGTTTAAAGGTCGCCTCAAGCCCATCCGACGGTGCTCCAAAATCTGCAAACGTATGAAGGAGAGACCGAGCATCGCGCGACCGCGTTGTTGGCACAACGATCTGTCCACGTACTCCCACAGCACTTATATCAAACGGCTCAGACTGCACTTCTCGTTCTCCTTTACTTCCTTTGATACCAATTTTCATTTTTGAAACAACTTGTTTGCTCTCACAAGAAAACACTGACAGCGAAACTGAAGACGATTGCACGCATTCCTGCTCGTCAGCAAGACGGCCTGGGTGGTTTGAGGGAATAAGGTAGTCGTCGGCAGTATAAAATGCGAGTGATAGAGACGTTCGATCGATCAACCAGTACTCAGTAAAGACTCTACAAAAAACTGGACAGAGCGCATTAAGTGCACGAGAACGTAGCTTTTCTAATTGTGTCACCTCAACACAAATGGTAAGCTTGTTTACAGGAGCAGATTCCTCATGCGCGCGGTTATCGCGCATATTGAGCTCGATCCGCTCACAGAACGACTCACAGCCATATATAAACGAGTCTTTCGACCAGCGAGAGAATCGACAGAGCTGGATTTGCGGCAATGCGAGACTAAGCCCCACGACTGCCGGAATTTGCCTCACTTTGCCGCCATCCAATTCGCGTTCCTTAATATCCAGCTCCGGTACATACGCTGAGCGCCCTGACGACACTTTTCCACTCACGCCAGAAAAGCATGCTGCATTTTTTGACACCCACTCAACTTCAGCTTCCGATTTCATGCAAACTGTACGATACGATAACTCATAGGGCACAAGATTCTCCAAAATAATTGCCGGTCGCAAGCTAATAATCGTTTCGTGACGTTCGGACTTTCGCGTCGCAGTCAGAATTATTTGATATGGTGGCAACGAAACTCCGAATCTTAAATCAGAATCAATCACACTCTCTGCGTTTGGATGGACATCCCAGTAGAAAGTCAGAGCCTTGCGTAATTCAAGTGAGCCAAGGTTTTGTCGGCGATTAGAGCGACCTTGAGCTTTGCTATCATTTGATCGCAAGAGATACGCAATCGAAAGCGGGTCCGAACGTTGAACCTTTCCGTTCAATAGCAAAGGCTGAAAAGCGATAGTCCCTAATTCAAGATACTGAATAGGAATATAGTGCGCTCCCTTGCCGTCGGGCTCTATCGTCTCCACACGCTGGTCATTGTAGATCACTTGAATAGGAATATTGAAGTAATTTGTCAGCTGAATCTTTCCGCGAAGCCGCAAGACAAGAGTGCCTTGTTCCGCAACGGTCTCGCATATAATACTCTCCCCGTGCCATGAGTCACGCTGCTTTTCGCTGCTTTCAAGATGAAGATAGCTCCGATTTGAATACCCAATCGGTACTGGAATCGCTTTAGATGATGTCATCTTCTGTGAGTCGGACTGTGGTTTAAGCCACAACAACCGGCGGAGCGGGGACGTCACGCACCCCGCTGGTGCTTCGTGTGCAACGACATCTGTTGCTACGCGCTCGCCACTTTCAACACGGATCCACTTGGTATCGGAAGAAGAAAGGTTATTGAGCATCGTTGAAAGGCGACGGCGGCTCCAGGCATTGCTATTGAACATGGCACTTCCATTCTTCAGGCTGTTGCTATTAGTGTCAGCATTTGGCACCTCTGTAGGAATCTCGATGGAGCCCGAAGGTCGTCTGGACGACTTGAACGTTGTACAAGTTGTGTGTGCTGCATCACTTGAAGACGACGGATGTGTCGCAACGACGAATGGAATACCGGATTGATTGTCCACATAGATGAATGGACCAAGGCGCGATGACAAGGCTTCGTCTGCTGGTGTAGCTTTCGTCACTAATGCAAAGAAATGAACTAGCACATTGATGACGTTGCGCGAAATGTTGATATTAAAGTCATCTTTAACCACAATCATAAATGTGTTTGCCTGTTTAGCTCCATCCTGGACATCAGGCTGCTCCAACAGCTCCCGATATATAAAATTTTTGGATTCCCATGAATGTGCAGCCGCATTGGTAAATACTTCAGTCTGAGACGAGCGAAAAAGGCACAGAGGCATCCCGTCGCACCGCAAGGCAGCACCCGTAGGAGAAACTGATTGCCTTTCGGACATGCAGTAGTCGCACAGCACACCACCCATTCCATGATAAGCCATATTTACCTCAAAGTCTTCAAGTACAGGCTCCCATACAGCCAGTTGTGAGTTATAGGCTTGAATTCCGAAACGTAGACAAGTCAATGCTGTGAATTTATTATCCAATCTTCCTCGAATGTCTGCGTGTAATCTTGCCATGCGAAAGTGAAGCAGTGGCAGAAGCATATTGTGAAAGTCATTAATGACTGTCGCGTTCACACCTGGCAGCGTAAGCTCTACTATCTTGAGGTTTTCAAAAAAAGTAGAATACGCGTAAAGCTTTTTGCGCTTACTCTTCCTTTTATTTTGCGTTTTGTTGTGTTTCTCATCGACATTACCACCAGTCCCAGCAGTATCGGTGTCCTCAATAACACCGCTTCTCTTTTCATCGCGCTGCACGTACCGAGATCTACCTTTACTTGACACAATCGACAAGGCGAATGGTATCGGCGCATCACCTACACCGTTAAACATGAGATATCCGCCTCCTCGTGCTCCTGTTGTGTCTACCGTATGTGCACCCTCAGTGCGGGGTCCTGACCTCGCAGAGTTAAAGTCCATTTGCTGGTCGGTTGCATCTGTCGCGCCAAATTTTGTTCCTTTACTAAATGAGCGATATATCGTCAGCTCCTCGAACACAATCAACTCCCGGTCATAGACAACGCTCTTGTCTGAATTGAACATGGTGCTTCCATGCTTCCAAATTGTCGTTTCAAAGGCCCCAGCTGAGCCTTCAGGACCTAAATAGCCGATAGCGCCTAATTGATCGTACTTCTGTATTAAAGTCGATTGCGTTGTAGCACAGGCGGTTGGAGAGCCCACTGCAGCTTCTTTAAGTGTTTCTTTTGTGGTCATGTCATTGTCGCTGATGTCTATCACAGCGTCCAGAATAATTCGATCACCATAATAGATCTCGTCGCCAATTTGCCGTCGACTCCCAGGCGCGGGCAAAATTCGAAAAGCTACACTTTGAACCAACTGTCGCTGCTGAGCTGTATACGGCAACACGAGGTATCGTTTGCGCCAAGTCGATGAATAAAACCCAACCACAGGCCGCGTCTCAAGACGTCCTCGAAAGCTAGCAGAGACCAAATAAATCAAGGACGATCCATAAAGAGCAGCTGTACGTTGCCGCTCAGTGTTATTGTGCACTAGACTTGAAAGCGTGAACTGAGATCGCTTTTTATCAGTTGATGCCTCGCCTTCAGCTCCCCCACCCGAAAAAGAAGAAGTGGATGAGCCAGAAGCCGATCGTTTTTTTCGATCTGATGAAGATGGTTGCATGGCAATAAATGGTTGACAAAGAATATGTTCGACAGCAGCAAGCATAGTACAAAAATCCAAATATCCGAAACGAAGTTCCATAACGCGATCAAACGTTGTCCGAAAGCGAAGAAAATGGGCGTGCAGATCCATTTGAATGACAGTCTCCATATTAATGGGCTTTAAACAATCGGCAGATGCAGCTGTCGCTGATTGCTCTGACGCCCAGACACTCTCTTCCGATAATCGTGAGGTTGCATGGACATTGTCAAGACAAATACAAAAACTCAGCTGATTTCGGCTATGTGCCGGCGCTTCGTTGTCCTCGATATGGAGGCATTTGTCTTCGTTTGTTTGTCTTAAATAATTCAAAATGATTGCTGACTCCCATGATAACATGAGCGCCCGCGACTTGTTTTTGTGAGGATTTTCCACCAGTAACAATGCAGATGGACCCAAATTCAGGTCAATACGGATTCGGCGATAGTGTGGTAACATTGGCGTTGGGCTGTCGGTAGCAGCAACTTCATCAGGAGTTTCCCGACTACGTTCCAAGACTTTAGCTTCTGGACGTATTTCCGATGGTGTCGTCAAGAACTGGATTATATCATAGAAAATATTCGACGGTATCACCTTGAAACCTGCCACATCAATTGCAAACTCCATCCTTCCTTCCGTTCCTGACACAGAAGTTGACATTTCTTCTTCACCAGATACAATTGAATTTGCCCGATAACTTGTCATGGTTGACGATGATGGTGAGTACGCGGAAACACCTGAATCTGCTCGCCAGAGTGACAATTCGGATCCAAACAGGCCAAATCTGGCTCTGGACGATACGCTTCTAAATTGTGCCCTAGGGGTTCGAAATCCACTTTCTCGACGAGTAAAGGCTGTTTCAAAGCCGATTGTTGACACGTCCACATCGTAACTATCGGACTCAAATCGAAATTTAATCGCCTTTGGCAGTCCTTCTTTGTACCGCTCAAACACTACAACATCGCGGTATGCGACAGACATCTTCGAGTTGACACGTGAGTCCCGGATATGAACGCCCTCTATGTCAACGTTTGCTGTAAATCGATTATTGGATAAGCTGTAACTTGCAGGCCCTGATAACATTGAAAGGGCCAGGATGCAAATTGAGCCGCCATTCGTTTTGCTCAATTTGACCATATCGAGATCCCCACTGTTCGACGGGTGGTATCCATGTTGACCCTCCAATAGCTCGACTGTGATTTCTGGAACGTATAGATCAAGTAGTATTTGCCGCATTTTGGATATATCTGGTGCTTCAGAAACGCTTGTCCCTTTGCTTGATGCATCACTACCTTCGGGGACTTTTCTTAAAGTGGAAGCTCGATCAAATCGTTGAGCCAAAGAGAATTGACGAGACGATAGTCGAGCAACTTTTTTCGTTGGTTGCGAGAAATGATATCGACTGCGCTCACGATAATTCTGTAAAGGCACCCGTAGCACAAAAGCATACTGCTCTTGGTTGCAGACCAAACGTACAGGAAGGAAGGTGAGATTCAGCTTCAAATCGAAATTCGAGCGAAAATCTACCGACAAGGAGTAATTGGTCAGCCCCAGTAAGCTTTGCGTGACAAAGCCTTCCTTGTTCGGTTGCGTGGACACGTCGTTTCGATCCACAAAAATTACAGAGACGACTCGAAGAGCCTTCATGTTTAATTGCACTTGCTTTAAAGAGGAATTCAGCAACACTTTGGCCACTACACGATTTTCCATTCCCAGAAAAGTATCGATGACATTTTCATTGGATATCCGAAAGTTTTCTAAGCGTAACACTAGCGACTCAGACGACATTCGATGGGGTGGCATCTCCATCACTGTATCTTCTAAACGTATATCAACGAGTGGAAACATCGACACGACGTCAGATCCCAAGGTTTTGCCTGACAAATTTTTGTCTGCTTCATCTTTCTCTTTTTCATTGTTCCCGTGAACATGTGTAGAACTTTTTTGACTCTCTCCCAGCTGAAAGTCACCCTCCCAGAGCATATCATCTTGTTTACGAGACAAGGTTAGCAATATTGTCTCCAGTAATTCACCATTCAGTAAGTAATTGCGCATATCGTTGACGAAGCTGTAAAGAAACCGGATTCGAGGTGATTTTAGGCGCACTGAGTATCGGCTACTATAACCTGGATGCCATGGTTCCTGGATTGCATCTGCACCGTATAATTGTGCAGCGCATGAGAATACCGCAGGAACATCATCAAGCATCGTTAAGATCTCGCTCAACGTTGGAGCGTGGCCCACTGCGATGTCGCCATCATATTGGTGTCTGTCATTCCGATTAACTCGCATTCTGCTTTCCTTTGGTTCAGAAGACGCTTTTCCATGTGATACAATCTCGCTAAAATACTGGTCCGACAAAGACAAATCGCAGATCTTTAGTGACGTCAAGTAAGCAAACATGCTAAGGTAGCGCGGGAATCGCTGCACACAGCAACAGAATTGCTGTGCTGTCAAAGCTGCAAATGCTGACGGCATTCCTTTGGGTCTCTCTTTGTCACTCAGGTGAAGAAAAAGTGACAAGCCTTCCACATGAAGTCGTAGCTGCATTGATGCAGGTAGCTCTTTGTCGACATTTTCAGTGGCGACAACTGCTGCTGGGTCATGAACATACTTTTCTGACTCAGGGCTTACGCCGGGAAGGTTGTCTAGGAGCGAGGACGCTATCCATTCGCCAAACCTACTTGAGTTAATGTCTTCAGCTGCTTTCATGTCAACCGAAGACAAGACAGATTGCTCTTCCGTACCGCGCGTCAATCCATTCTTGCTCGCTGCACTTCCTTCACTAGTACTTCTCAACGACGGTGGAGGGGAAGGAGGTGAATGTTGCTGCGCAGTGCTTTCGGTCTCGTCTTTGTTATGCTTGAAGAAAAACAAAAATACTTCTGCCAGCGTATCCTGGTAAACGTCGATGGTCAACAGCTGCAATCGTGCATCTGCCGAAAGCGAGGTAATAAGTGGGTCTTGCCATACAGAGTGCTCGTCAGAAGACACAGAGAGTGCTGGGTGACGAACTTGCTTCCAATTCTTATATTCCTTTGGCAATACCGCGTCGGAGGTGATACTCGTGATTGTCACCTGAATCAACTGCTCTGATGAGGGCAGGGGAATACCCCTCGGCTTCGAACTTTCTTTCAAATGAGCAAGCACGTCCTGGTTGCCGGATCTCACAAGAAATCGTTTATTCTCCTTAACTTTCGACGACAATGAACATCTTGATAGCAAAATATCTTCCACAAAAAAAGTCCCTAGCTTGAATTCTAGCCTTCTGTCATAACTCCTCACATTAAGTTGCGTGCTTATGTCTACTACACGCAAGCGAACGATCTTGCCTGAATAGTCTGCCATATCTCGAAGTCGAAGTGTTAAATTAATCTCACTTACTCCGAATTGGAGCTGGCAAATAATGCGTTTCCACAGCTTCAATAAATCCTGGTCGTCGATATTCTTTCCTTTAAAGGTCTTCTGTCGCTCAGATTGATATTTTTCGGCAAGGTTATGGTGGAGGCTATTGTCAACATACCTTCCACCTGAGCCACTGCTCGAAAGGTAAACAACACCATGCTTACTGTTAGAAGATGCCGTTCGAACGAGTCTCGGCTTGCTTCCTTGTACTGTTTGAGCTACAGTTGACGTCTGAGACCGGCTCGATACATCAGCGTGAATGGCAGCATCCTTGTCAAGACGCTGTTGTGCATGAGCTGAAAAATTATCTCCAAATGACTGAAGTAACTGGACTAAGGAGCGAAAACTTGAAGCCGACAAGTTCAAATTGACGCTGTTGACTCCACCAAAAAACTTCACTAAGGGGATACTCGGGTCATCAGGCGTGACACTCATGAGAAAGCTAAATGTTAACGAAGTCTTTTCAAGAAGATAATGCCGAGCAGCTTTCGTACTTGAATGTGTTCGCTTCCGAAATATATTTCTCGTGATCTCCCTGCTTCCTCCGTCGATAACTTGCACTTCAATACCTGTTAAGCCGATCTCTAAGACATCATATAGACTCTTGATCGAAGAAGTAGCAAACATTCGACGTGCAGCTATTTCCTTTTTGTCGGAATCACTCGAGACATCAGAATTATCAAATAATTCGCTTGGGTGCTTCGTTTGCGCCTTCAAATGACCAAGAAATACCAGCAAGCTCACCTCTTTACCAGTGGGTATTCCTGATTCTATCGGGGGCGATTGTATCACGTTTATCAATGGCGAAATCACGTCTAAGCGCATGTTTACCATTGTCCTTCTTGCCAATGCACCACGCAACTGAGCAGTACTATAGCGTTGCAGAGTTTGCGCTCGTTTCCATGCGCTATGCTCCAAACTCGATAGATCTACATTGGTAGGGCGGGAAAATACAGCTACCACATCGAGAAGAAACATCAAATTGACGTTGCACTTGATTGGTTGTGTGACAAATGACACCCGGATTAAGTGTGCAGCAGCCGTAATATTATCAGATCCGCTTTCTCGTTTCTTTGTCGACTGCTTCTCATCTTTTAGTTTCCGCTCGGATTCAACGTTCAGATGCATCAATGGTAATTTCCGTTCGCAATGACGAAGTCGCACGCTACTCATTTGATTTCGAACTCCAACCGGATGGTATTCCAGTACTTCACCCATTTCCATTCGCTGGAGAAAAAAATCGGTTCCTGAAGAGTCGGCAAGCCGGCATTTGTCCGATATGTTGTCATGAAGTGAAGAAGAGCCTGACTTTTGGCAAAATAGAGCATCTTGAAGCTGAAGACCTACCTCCACACACGACGGCCGCACTAGTATTTGAATATCGACATCGTCTAGTGATGCAATCAGATGGGATGAACAAGTAATCGGGGCAGGGATTGCTTCACTGGAGCTTTTTAATAAACTAACGCCGCTGATATTGGCAGGTAAATTTTTGAGGCTTAATTCGAATCTTCCTTTCGCAAGAGTAAGCTGAAATCGATATAATATGTGCTGCTGCTCATGCAGCAAGCACTTCTTTGTAGCAGCATCCCCAACCTCAGATATTATACATTCGCGATTGTCTTCCTCTGGGTGATAATTAATAGCTTCATATAAATCCTTAGTGTCCTGATCACTCCATTTTATGTCCTCAACACATATATCATCGACTTTGCGTGACCCGAAATCATGGCCGAAAGTATTGTCATGCGCTGCCCTTCCTGCACCTGTAAGCCACGTGGCGTATGACCAAATACGCGAGCTTGCCGGAGTTTCTACATCTTGACAAACTGACGCGCCTTCTACATCATCGCGTTGACTTTGTATTTTCCTCAAGATTTCTTTTTCTTTTTCCTTGTCGGTAATATCTTTGCGTACAGCACGGCGGAGCTTAATCAAGTCTTTTATGTCCAAGACACATTCCAGCTCGTCTAATTCACTTTGTGCCAACTCTTTCGGTAATAAGCGCGATTTTGGGGGAAGGAGGGTAGCTGCAAAAGTACTGCCATGTTTCAGCATAAGATATAATTCCTTGTATCGATGCTTCTGGAGCTGTGATTTTTCTAGCGCTTCCCAGTCAACATGAGCCAAACGCTCACGAACATCAAGTAGCACAGCTTTGATTGCATATTGCCACCACGCCCTAGGACTGCTTATGACACAAACTCCTTTTGGACGCAGCACAAGGTATCGTGCCTGTCGACGCTTTATTGTCACGAATGATATAAAGGATATCGCACTTAAGTACTGCTGGCGATTTAGCGTCGAACTTATCTGATCGATACAGGCTTGAGCATCAATATACGTGCTTTTCTCCTCCATTACATGAACAACTGCTTCACGGTATTTGACAATGCAGCGCTCCACACGGTCGACTTCATTAAGTGACCACTGCATACAGCTTGACAAGGCTTCCTTGAACTGCGCTACTGATGGTGTCTCATCTTCCTCCTCCATCAGGTCTCTTGCCACGGACCATGCTTCGGAGAACACGAAGCCTAAAGTATATTTGCGCTCTCGAGCCATCTTGGGCATTGTTGCTAAAAACTCGCTCCAAGCTTCATCCCCAATCGCATCAATTGTATCCACCATCCAGGGCGTTCCCAGTCTCGATAGAACGCGCTTACTCAATTCTTGATGCGTGATAGGTAGTTTAGCATCTCCGTCATTTACCGTCAGCTTCATGGATACCGTAAGCGGATGGATGATGTAATCGCTTGGTTTAAAGTGAGATAGAAACGTTTTGGAATCACCATTACTCAACACTGGCGGTGACAAAGGCGGCGTCGCGTCTTGACCAACCTCTTCAACGGTAAAGTTGCTCCTCATTACTGCCGCAAAAGTCTCAACATCATCAAGCACAGCATTTGGAACTGGCACCAGTGGCAGCGACCAATAAATACCGAGCTTATTTATGTCAATCTTCTTTCTAATAAACGGCATGCTGTCTTGTGCTTGTTGGCCTCTTCCTACCATTGTATAATTCCAGCCTTCGTCTGCTGATTTGATGATAATCGCCTCTAGAGTCGTACCCACTGCATAAGC